>NW_027112014.1:1149938-1151716 GCF_000696795.3 Halyomorpha halys
ATAAGTGATTTTGATTCACCTAGTAACCATATCGCCCTGTATTTTTTATTAACTCCACATAATTATTGATTATATTACGAATTAAATTAGCTATATGTGGGTGTACTTAGCTATAGGTATTTATTTTGATATTACTAGATTCTTAATATTATCGTATTCTTGTTGTATAATTTTGTTTTATTCTCATTATTTATTCAATGATTGTAAATTTGCAGCTTTATTATTCACTTCAGAGTCCTTTCAGTTATTTTTATTATTCTATTTTTATTTAATTTTTTTTTTACTTTATTTTCAGTTCCAGTTCAATTGTTAATTGAGTTATTAGTTTTATCACAAGAGATCAATTCATATTGTATTAATCTAGCTTATAAATTGTTGTAGCCTACACAGCGCCCTAATAGTCAAAATTGTAATTAATAAATTAGATTTTTTAACGGGGCTTAATTCATAATTAAATAAATTTTAATTACAGTACTTAAAGGCACATCTCAGTACAAGGGTTTTATCAATTATATTAAAATAATTCAAAAATAATTAATAACTTTTTTTTATTATAGCTGGATGTCGGTATATATATCAATTTGATCGTCCGATATACAAACGATTAAATGAAGCTATATAAAATAAATAAATTAATCCATGGATATCTGCCGGATTTTTCGGAGCATCCATTCAGTAAATTGGCTTATCGGATTAAGGCGATTTGGTTGCCCGACCAAAAAGCCATTATGCCCGCCGAGGCATGAGATATTGTACGCAGTTCCCCAGCATTCATCCTGCAACTTAAAGGTCGGTTAGAGCAGGTCAGATCTCGAGTAATTGTAGTGGGGTCTGCAACTTTAATATCTATGTATTAGCAATTCATATGTGCTTCGAATATTAGGTTCTAACCCTAGTGGAAGGCGGGGGTCGGAATCGTTAAGCAAAATGGAGAAGTTAATTTAACACATTTTCGAAATGGTAATCAAGTACTAGTAAAACAGACGCAAACATTTTTGACCGACACTGCTATTTTCATTGACCGTTGTGGGCCGATATGACGCAACATGCCAGCCAGACATGAACTACAACAATAATTAAGCAAACGTCATGTATAAACCTAATTATAAAAAATATGTACTATTTGTAGTAAATACTTTTTTTTTAAATTATTTGTTTAATGTAATTTACAACTGTACAAAATAATACAATAGGTAAATATGTAGTATGTTTCATATACACTTGAAAATCTTGAGTAGGAACCACCCATTGGTGGTACTTCAAACATTAATTTAAATTAGAAGGTCCCGTGACCATCATCTTTTCAGACGCCTAGGAGGATTATTAGGTAATGAAGGAGAAGCCAGATTAGAAACAAGTGGATTTGGGTGGTTGAGAAGTTTATTATAGAAGGAACGGTATCTGGTTCTGGCCAAATCGGCAACAAATGGAACATTGAGATCCTGATATATCACTTCTATAGGACCGACGCTCTTCGGGGGTCTTAGCGGGGCGGGTACGGCGGGGAAGGATTGCCTTTTTTGTGTTATGACCTCCTCTTGTGAGATTGTGATATGTCGTACTTCGACCAACCTACTCGCTATAATTGTCTGTTTAAAAAGGCAGATAAGTAAAGCTTCCATGAAGGCGGGAATGGAGGATTTCATGCCGTTTTTCAATTTTGAGGCGCTTTTATATTGCTCGATTTAACTATCTTAAAGTTTCCTCTTCTCGTTTTAAGCTAATATTTCAAAAGTTATATAGGACTGGGGCGGGTCCGGCAAAAAAAAAAAAAAAAA
>NW_027112014.1:1151766-1165881 GCF_000696795.3 Halyomorpha halys
GTGTATACTAATTTTTTGTAGTGAATGGGAAGTTTAGAGCGTTTGTCAAGTAAGTGTTGTAGCAATCGGAATCTATGAGCAGTTTCTTGTCGTTTCAGTCTTGTGTGTGCATTCCAAGTAAGTCTCTTGTCAAGATGGAGTCCTAAGTATCGAATCTGTTCAACAGGCGTTAAATACTTTTTAAAATTTATTTATCAACATTTACAACGGTACATACTTAATAATACATCTAGTAAATTTGATGAAACATCATAATGGGCATGTAGAGAAACTACCCCATAGCAGCACTCTAATAACATTTTTAAATCAGAAGGTCTCGAAGCCATCTTCTTTTAAGGCACCTCTGAAGATTGTCAGGAATGAAAGGGGGAGCAAGGCAAGAAACTAGTGGGTTTGGGTGGTTAGGGAGTTCATTAAAGTCCTTCTGGATGATTTTATTTGTAACGAAGAAAGGAGCATTGAGGATTTTACGAAGGATTTTGGATTGTAAGGATTGGATATGAGAGGAATTCGAAGGTTTTATGGAGCCCTAGGTAGGCCTTATTATAGTTATGTACATCAGTCTTTTGTAATGGATTAGAAGTTTAGACCGTTTGTCTAATAAGTGCTGTAATAGTCGGAATCTATGGGCAGTTTTCTATTCTACTATTCTTTTCAGTCATGTGTGATTTCCAAGTTAGTAGTTTGTCCAGATGTAGTCAAAGATAGCGTATCTGTTCGACAGGGGTATTAGCAACATTATTAGAGTAAATACTTTTATTTTATAAATGCAATAAAAACTTCATGTATTTTTATATTAGTAAATGTATTATTTGACTATATCTACTGGCGTCTTTTATATTAAACCTCTAGTTGGCGTTTAATTGCCTAGAGAGTTAACTATACACAAAATTGACAAATCAAAGTGTGAATATGAATAAGTGTGAAAAGAAGTTTCATTTATTATTAGCTGATTCGACAATGATTCGCTATTGCTATATTTAAGGATGTGCATGGGTTGGGGCAAAACACAATTGATAGTTTGCTATAAATTATTGTATGCTTTATTATTATGATTTAGTGGAATAAGGAGTATATTCGTTATAGCAGCTCAAGAAACTCTTAAATACGAATAATCGAAAGAAAAATCGATAATAAATATTTATAGCCCAATGTTCGCCCTACATCTGTTTACCCCCCTTTGATTTATTTTAAAAATTTAAAAAACACTAAACTAAGGTGTAGTTTCTATCAACTAGGCCAAGGGGGACAAATCGGATCTAATGAATCATATTAGAACCAAAGACATAAAATAATTTTAATTTGAAACTTTTTTGTTTATTTAAAACCACTAACCATAATTCACCCACATAATGGCAAAAAATAGAGATTTAGATTGAAAGAAAAAACATTCGACTTTCCACGTTGGAATTAGATAAAATGAAGAGGAGTTATAAACAATAATCAACGGAAGAAAAAAAAACCTTTTTTTATTTTTTGAATTTATTTATTACCCACCAGGCCGATCTGGTATAAATTACCAACGACAATAGAAAACCTAAGAAAATGTCATTTAAAGAAGAGTAAATTTCCTAAAATATAAACCCTAATACAGTTATTTACGTAAAATAGTTTTCGAGATATAGCTTTTTAAAAAGCAACATTTCATAAAAATGTTGTATGGGACGTACTATAAGATCAGTAGTTAGTGAACTTATTTTGAAAAACTTATATCTCAAAAATCATTTGACGTAAAGATGTCTATTAGCACTCAAATTAAAGCTAGTTTAATGGGCTATAAAGTAGTTTATGATGGTTATCATGTAGGAGTGATAGTTTACATGAAATTTGCTAAAATAAATAGATTTATAGTTGTTCGAACGAATTTTCATTTGCCAAATTTATATTCTTATGTGAGTATCATAAAAACTACTATCCCTACGAAGATAAGTGTAATAAACTACCTTATAGTAAGTTAAATTTCCTTTATTTTGAGTTTTAGCATATGTATGTGCCTCTCATTGTTCTATAGATATATTTTTTAAAAATCCAACATTTTATACGAACAAATATAAATTAACACTTTGTGAGTTTATTTTGTCAAATATCATAAAAACTACAAATCCTACAAAGAAAAAAGTATTTTATTAAACCATTTTATTGTGAATTTAACTAGCTTTAATTTGAGTGCTGACGGACATCCCAATGGTTTCTGAAATAAAGTTTTTCATAAATCAAACTTATTGTCCGAACAACTATAAATCAATTTATTTTAGCAAATATCCTGAAAACTACTATTCCTAGGAAGGTAAAGGCCTTAAACTACTTTATGTCACATTAAGCTAGCTTTAATTTGAGTGCTAATAGACATCTGTACGTCACATAGTTCCTGAGATATAGATTTTTCAAAATAAATTAACTAACTGATATTTGAGTGCATTGATATGAAATTTTGCTTTTTAAAAAGCTATATCTCGAGAACTATTGAACGTAAATAGCTCTATTAGGGCTAATATTTCAGCAAATTTACTCTTCTTCAAATAATGTTCTTTTAGATTTTCTAGTGTAGTTGGTCAAAAATTGATGTTTTTTAAGGTCTTGAAACAGCCACCATTTTTTATTCCCCTTACCTATACTTGGCGGACTCATCAATTTTGACTAGTTTATACATAGTTTTTATTAAAGTAATAAAAAATTGGGGTGAAATAACTGCCTTTTTTCCTTCACGGCTCTTGTACTACATGGTGGCAGAGATCATTTTGAAAAAAACTACGTAAATGGATCCAGTAATTCAAGAGTTTATTGTGGATAAACATTGGACTATTCAATTTTATGTATAATGATTAAACAAATTTCCTTATTCCACATATTGATTTTAACGGCAAAAACTAAAAGATTTGCCGCCATCTGAAACACATAGCATCGCAATGCCTCCATAAGTTCCTATACATATATATTACTGTACAGAACATAAATTAAATAGCTTTTACAGCCCGTTCTTGAAAGTTATGCGTGGGCAAGCAGGGTTGACCAGTTTTAGCCCCTCTATAGAGGCAAGTCTGTATTGGTATTGATTCAGAGCACTATATAAGTAAACTATAAAATGTATTTAATACACATTATATTTTATTATTTATTTATAATATTAGTATTATAAAATACTAGTTTCCCAAAAGAGACTTTTAGCTGACATTTATTTTTTATTTTTTTTAATAATTTATTTATTGTTATTTACAACTGTATACACATATCTACAACAAGTAAATTTGCTGTAGGTGACATAGTGACATGATAAAAACATGTGGAGAATCTACCCACTGATAGAACTCCAATAACATTTCTAGATCTCGAGGTCATCTTCTTTTCAGACGCCTAGGAGGATTATTAGGTAATGAAGGAGAAGCCAGATTAGAAACAAGTGGATTTGGGTGGTTGAGAAGTTTATTATAGAAGGAACGGTATCTGGTTCTGGCCAAATCGGCAACAAATGGAACATTGAGATCCTGATATATCACTTCTATAGGACCGACGCTCTTCGGGGGTCTTAGCGGGGCGGGTACGGCGGGGAAGGATTGCCTTTTTTGTGTTATGACCTCCTCTTGTGAGATTGTGATATGTCGTACTTCGACCAACCTACTCGCTATAATTGTCTGTTTAAAAAGGCAGATAAGTAAAGCTTCCATGAAGGCGGGAATGGAGGATTTCATGCCGTTTTTCAATTTTGAGGCGCTTTTATATTGCTCGATTTAACTATCTTAAAGTTTCCTCTTCTCGTTTTAAGCTAATATTTCAAAAGTTATATAGGACTGGGGCGGGTCCGGCAAAAAAAAAAAAAAAAAATTCTTTAGTTGGAACGAGCAACTACTCGTACATTTCGATTGCTACAACACCAACTTGACAAATGCTCTAAACTATGGGGCTCTACCAAACCATCAAATTCCTCCCGCACCCAATCCATACAATCCGAAATCTTGCCCAAAATCCTTTATGCTTCTTATTACGTTACAAATAAACTCATCCACAAAGACCTTAACAACCCACTCGTTGCAGATTGGCCCAACACAGATATGCATCTTTTCATTCCAAACTCCTTACCCATCCTAACCCATTAATTCCTGATCTCTCATCCTTAACAATGTCTGATAATCCTCCGAGGTGTCTGAAAAGAGGATAGCCACGAGACCTTCTAATTTAAATTAATGCTTGAAGTACCACCAAGGGGTGGTTATTATTAAATTTATTTATGAAGTTGATATTTAATAAATCATTCGAACAGATCCGTTACTTAGGACTACATATCGACAAACGACTGACATGGGATCCTCATACAATGCTAAAAAGACAAGAAACTGCTCGTAGATTGCGACTATTGCAACATTTACTAGACAAACGGTCTAAATTGCCAATCCATTACAAAAGACTGATCTACATGACTATTATAAGGCCTATCTGGACATACGGAGTTGAGCTTTGGGGCTCCACTAAACCATCAAATTCCTCCAGAATCCAATCCATACAGTCCAAAATCCTTCGTAAAATCCTTAATGCTCCATACTTTATATATATATCACTTCTGATATATATATTTTCAACCATTTAATAAATACAAAATCGTATTTTACACAATTTAAAAATCTTGTATAGGTACATAAAAACTTAAAATCAGTTGGACAAGACGTTAGTTTGTCTGAAATAAATACTTCCTCCATTTTATAATCTTTTTTCCTCCGAGATTTTATGATATTGCGGTTACAAGGGATATTTTCCATATTTCATTTTTTTTTTTTTTTTGTCATTTCTGAGAAAAAATAAATCAAAAAATAAAAGATATACTAGTAATTTATTTTTTAAACACAAAAACACGAGAGAATCTTTCAAGAATTAATTTTTTGCATTAAGTAACGAACAATTATATCATATTCGATATCCTTCCTTCTTAGTAATTTTCACATATCGGGTTACTGTGTCTCATAAGATAAAAGATTGTACAAAAATCAATTGACCCGCTAAAAAACAATGGATTAATTTTCGCAACGGTCGACCCAGAATAGACGCATCTATAGTGCGTTGTGAGCCTGGTACGATTGTACGTTATGGCCCATTTCCACGTGGCATATATCTGTCGTATAAGTAATATTTTAGCGTTGAGAATATATGACAGTGTTTTTTTATAAGCTGATGTTGACTCTAACCTCACTAACAGTTCAAATTGGTGAACGAATGATAAAAATATAAGATGAAATACAATAAATGTGATTATAGACAAATAACAAATATTTTTTTAAATCTTTATTGGAATTTACAACTTTACATTATAATATATTCAGTAAATTTGATCTCAGTTATTATGGAGCGATATAGGCGTGTAGAGAAACTGCCCATTGGTAGCACTCCAATCACGTTTTTACATTAGCAGGTCTCGTGACCATCTTTTAGTCAGGCATCTGGGAAGATGGTCAGGAATGGAAGAGGAAGCAAGGTTAGAAACTAGTGCCTTTGGGTGGTTAGGGAATTTGTAATGGAAGGATTGATATCTGGTTCGGGTTAGATCGGTTACATAGGCAACAGTAAGATGATTTTATTTGTGACAAAATAAGGAGCATTAAGGACTTCACAAAGGATTTTGGATTGTAAGGATTGGATACGAGAGTAATTCGAAGGTTTATTGGAGCCCCAAAGCTCAACTCCGTATGACCAGATAGCCCTTATTACAGTCATGTAGATCAGTCTTTTGTAACGGATTGAAAGTATAGACCGTTTGTCTAGTAAGTGCTGTAATAGTCGGAATCGTTTCCTGTCGTTACTTGTCCAGATGTAGTCCAAGATAGCGGATCTGATTTCCAGGGGTAAGAGGAACGTTATTAAATGATACTGTAGGGGAGTCGATAGGTGTATAACGAAGGGTAAAGGTGATTTGATGGGATTTGTTGTTATCCTCCGATTTCGGCACCATTCTTCGAGGGTTGTGATATGGGACTTGAGGGTTTGGGATGCAATCAAGGGTAATTATTAACTATATCTTTACAACTACCAACAACAATAGAAAATCTAAGAAGGAATTATTTAAAGAAGAGTAAATTTGCTGAAATATGAACCATAATAGAGCTATTTACGTCCAATTCTTCTCGAAATATAGCTCTTTAAAAAGCAACATTTCATAAAAATGTACAGAAAAATCAGTAGTTAATGAATTCATTTTGAAAAATCTATATCTCAAGAACCATATGACGTACAAATGTCTATTAGCACTCAAATTAAAGCTAGTTTAATGAGCTATAAAGTAGTTTATGATATTTATTTTCGTAGGAGTATTAGGTTTCATGATATTAGCTAAAGTAAATAGATTTATAAGTGTATATTTATATATGAATATCATAAAAACTACTACTCCTACGAAGATAAGTTTCTTAAACTACATTATAGTAAGTTAAATTTCCTTTATATTTTAGATATATTTTTACGAAAATCAAACTTAATATAAACAACAATCAAATTTAATATAATCAACTAGAAATTAATATTTTGTCAAACATCATAAAATCTACTATTTCTACAAATGTAAAAGTTATAAAACATTTTATAGTAAATTTAACTAGCATTAATTTGAGTACTGCCACACATCTGTACGTCCAATGGTTTCTGAAATAAAGCTTTTCATAAATCAACTCTATTGACCGAACAACTGTAAATCAATTTATTTTAGCAAATATCATGAAAACTACTATTCCTACGAAGGCAAAGGTCATAAGCTATTTTATAGTAAAATTATTTATCTTTAATTTCAGTGGTCATAAACATTTGTACGCCAAAGTGTTTTAGAGATATAGATTTCTCAAAATAGATTTACTAACTACTGATATTTCAGTACATTTTTATGAAATGTTGCTTTTTAAAAAGCTATATCTCGAGAATAATCAGACGTAAATAGCTTTATTAGGGCTCATATTTTAGCAAATATCATGAAAACTACTATTCCTACGAAGGCAAAGGTCATAAACTATTTTATAGTAAAATTATTCATCTTTAATTTCAGTGGTCATAGACATTTGTACGTCAAATTGTTTTAGAGATATAGATTTCTCAAAATAATTTAACTAACTACTGATATTTCAGTACATTTTTATGAAATGTTTCTTTTTAATAACCTATATTAAACTCTCCTTTAAATAATGATTTTTGTTTTTTTAGTGTTGTTGGTAGTTTTTAAGATATAGAGCTCCGAATGAAAAATTAATGTTTTTTTAAGGTTTTGAAACAGCAGCTATATTTTATTTCACCTACCTGTTTTCATTAAAGTAATAAAAAATTGGGGTAAGATAACTGCCTTTTTTTCTTCCCGGCTCTTGTACTATAAACTAGACACAACTGAGACCCGAGGACACGGGAGATTCCTCTAGAGGACGCCCCTCCTTCCGGATTCCGTCTCTTCCTTACTTAGCCAGTCCCTCTGACTCCAAAGAGGAGGGTCAGTCTTTGACCGAGCCACTTAGTGTATCCAGGGTTCCATCGACTTTAGAAATAAATCCGAAATCAAATCAATGAGATACCCTTTATTTATTTACTCTTTCCATAAAGCGTGTTTATAATTGAGCGGGTATTATTTGTAGCGAAAACAGACTACCGAAACGTGGCGAGGGTGTGTTTGGCGTAGAGCAGATGCTACGGCAGCTGGTAGACCTGAAAGGTACTGAGACAGTTGTAGCTCCACATCTTGTCTTGTAAACTCGTGTGGAAACAACAATGTACTATCGAACAAATGATTAAGAGCACAATGTAAATTGGTAATAGTAGGTTTCTCAAACTATCAAAATTGGAAAACTACTCTTTATAATTAACTTATTAATGATGTTTAAATAAATAATTTAAATTTTATCCAATATAGTATCAAAACATTTTATTTTCGTTAAAAGTCCTACGTTTCGGCCAATTCGGCCATCCTCAGGGACATCGTAATACATTTTTTGAACTTGAATGTGAATTTTCACATTAAAACAAAAATTAAATTTTTTTACCAAAGTCACTATTTCTTAATAGAAAGGCTGTGATAAATTTGAAGAAATAGTGACTGTGATAAAGAATTTTAATTTTTGTTTTAATGTGAAAATTGACTAATTAGATTGTTGCATTGACCTGGGCAGAATACCTGCATGAAGCTGTGTTTTTAAATCATTTAGTTCGAAAATTGTATTAATATTGTTCCTGAGGATGGCCGAAACGTCGGGCTTGTAAAGAAAAGAAAATGTTTTGAGACTATAATGCATAAAATTTAATTATGAATAAATTATTAATTTTTAACTTATTTATTAGGTATGGACAGTCTTACTCATTTTTATTTTATTTTAATCCTTTTTTATGTTTTTAATTGTTTACAGTGTTTTCTTATTATTTCTTAATTTTTCTTAAGTGTGCTTACTGAAAAGATCAATTTCGCAATTGAGTCCATTCATTTAAAATAGGTGGTATTTAATAAACTCAATATTATTAAAATATAATCGGAAAAGAATACGAGTTGTACTAGAGTGGGATGTAATAATAGGATTTAGTACATGGTGTTAATTACACTAAAAAGAAAAAGGGAGAAAAAAAAATATATAATGTAATTTTGTTTCTAATAATCAACTGTTGTGGATATTGCTCCAATGTATTTCGTTTATATCATTATTTTGTATTGTCTTTTAACGTGGAACAGTATGATGTGTTAGTACAAGAGCCGGGGTGAAAAAACAGGTATTTCACCCCAGTATTTGATTAATTTAATGAAAACTATGTATAATTACTAGTCAAAATAGATGAGTCAGCCATGTATAGGTAGGGGGATAAAAAATGGCTGTTTAAAAAAAATAATTTTTCATTCGGAGATTCATATAATTAAAACTACATAAAAATCTATGAGCTATAGAAAAATTAGCAATAGTTGAAACTAATAGCTAAACTTGCCATGAATATGATCTTTATTCAGGAATAAAAATCATATTATAAATAAATATCGTATCCATGATAATTCTAACAATTGGTTTCTTAGTTGCCCACCTCTGGTTGACAGTAAATAATAGAGCGCAGGAAGATAGTCCGGGTGTCAGTTAAGAGAGGAACCACATAGTAAAAAAAACTATTTAATGGTAAACAACGTTTCGCCCAACTTTGCAGAGCTTCATCAAGCCTAAATTAGAATAGAAACATTCTTGATGTAGAACAGGCGTTTGATCGAGTCTGGCACCCAGGACTGTTTAAGATCCGTAAATTCCTATCCCTACATATTTCCTCATTACCCGTTCTTATCCCTCCGATATATTATTTCAAGTAAATCACAACAGCCCTTATTCATCCCTATTTCCTCAGTCTCCTGGTGTACCTCAGGGTAGTATTCTCGGTCCTATCCTTAGTTTTTACAACAGAAATCCTAACACTATTCTCACCACGTATGCCGATGAAACATTCCTATTGTCAGTGAATAATGATCCTTCCATTGCATCCCAATTCCTCCAATTGCACATCACCACCCTCGAAGAATGGTGCCAAACTGGAGGATTAAAATAAATTCCAATAAATCCCACCAAATCACATTTACCCTTCGTCGTAAACCTTCGTCTTGCCTTACAGTATCTTTTAATAATACCCCACTAATTCCTGTTGAACAGATCCGTTACTTAGGATTAAATCTGGACAAACGACTGACATGGAATCCTCATACAAGACTGAAAAGACTGGAAACTGCTCGTCGATTCCGACTATTACAATATTTACTATACAAACGGTCCAAACTTCCAATCCATCACAAAAGACTGATCTACATGACTATTATAAGGACTATTTGGACATACGGAGTTGTGCTATGGGGCTCCACTAAACCATCTAATTCCTCTCAAATCCAATCCTTACAGTCAAAAATCCTTAATGCTCCTTACTTTGTCACAAATCAAATCATCCATCAGGACCTCAATGTCCCCTATGTTGCCGATTTGGCCAGAACCAGATTCCAGTCCTTCCATAATAAACTTCCCAACCACCCAAACCAACTCGTTTCTAACCTGGCTTCTCCTTCACTACCTAATATTCCTCCGAGACGTCTGAAAAGAAGATGGCCTCGAGATCTTCTCCTTTAGAAATGTTTTTGGAGTTCTATCAATGGGTAGATTCTCCACATGTTTTTATCATGTCATGATATTACTTACAGCAAATTTACTTGATGTGTATATATGTATACAGTTGTAAATATCAATAAATAAATTATTAAAAAAAAAAAAAATATTTGTAAACTTCAAATTAAAATCATTTTTAAGTTAATTTGAAAGTCTGCATGATAAAAGAATTGATAGGTTAGAACACGTAATTTACCAATCCCACAAATGAGCATTATTAGATTTATTATGTTAATGAGTCTTGGTGGACTGAGATTTTTTGCTGAATAAAGCTTAAAATATTACGGAGGCCTGAATGGTGATTAAATAATTATTTCACCCTCATCTTTGATGTTAAACAACACGTCCAATCCCCTCATCGTCGCATTAATTTTTCAGTCTGGTGGATAATTACTCAACCGGCCGAGCCTGTGCTTCTGACCTACCGTATCCTGTTGAGTGTTGGTTCGACCAAGGGATATTATATAATATTTTTATGATAAATTCCTAAAATTAGTAAAATAATTGTACTTATATGGTAATTAGGCCAATTAGCGATTATCTTTCTTCGAGGAATTGTATCCGAAGAAGAAAGAGCCATACCTAAATATTATTGCATTATTAAATTAGTTAATAAAAAGAAATATTAAAGTTACAGGTTAGATTAATTTAATGATTCTATGGACACTACATAGGTTTTTGGCACCTTCCATTAATTTTAGTTCCTTTTTTATGTATATATTTCTATACCATATGGAAATGTTTTTTTTACATTGAGTAGATCGAGAGATGCAGTTTTTTTGTTTTTTTTTAAACAACATTTCATTAAAAATGTACCGAAAAATCAGTTGTTAGTGAATTTATTGTGCGAAATCTTTATCACAGAAATCATGAGATGTACCAATATTTATTAGCACTCAAATTAAAGCCATATATGAAATATCATCGAGATAGAGGTATACTAAATATACTTAAGTGAGAAGTAATAAAATAATTTAATGCATAGTGTTAATAACACCAAAAAAAAAAAAGAGAGAGAGACAAATAAAATAAAATAACACAAATGTAACGAAATTATATAGCTAAAATAAAGATCTCATTTAATAATGTTACTCTTACCCCAGTCGAACAGATCCGTTACCTTGGACTACATTTGGACAAACGATTAAACTGGAATCCTCACACCAGACTGAAAAGACAGGAAACTGCACGTCGATTTCGACTATTACAGCACTTACTAGACAAACGGTCTAAACTTCCAACACATTACAAAAGACTGATCAACATGATAGTAATAAGGCCAATCTAGACATTTGGAGTTGAGCATTGGAGCTCCACTAAACCTTCGAATTCCTCTCATATCCAATCCTTACAATCCAAAATCCTCAATGCTCCTTACTTCATCACAAATAAAATCATACATAAAGACTTTAATGTTCTATTTGTCCTAACCAGATATCACTCCATTATAAACTCTCTAACCACTCAAACCCCCTAGTTTCTTAGTTTAACCTTGCATCCTCTTCCATTCCTGACAATCCTCCGAGGCGTAAAATGTAAAATGTCATTACCGATGGGTAGTTAATCTACACGCCTGTAACACTCCATTTAAACTAAGATCAAATTTACTGAATGTATTATATAATATACAGTAGTGAATTTCAATAAAGATATAAAAAAAATAAAATAAAGTGCAGCAAATATTGCACCAATGTATTTGGTTTATATTATTTTTTTGAATTGTATTTTAAGATAGATCAGTATGCTGTGTTAGTACAAGAGCCGGGGTGATAAAAAGGCAGTTATTTCACCCTAAGTTTTGATTACTTTAATAAAAACTATGTATAATTACTAGTCAAAATTGAAGAGTCTACTGAGTATAGGTATTAGGAATAAAAATGGTGGCTGTTTAAAACGTTAAAAACAATTAATTCATTCGGAGCTCTATATCATTAAAACTTCCAACAACACTAGAAAACCTAAGAGGACACCATTTACAGTGGTAAATTTGCTAAAATATGAGCCCTAATAGAACTATTTATATTCAATAGTTCGCGAGATACAGCTTTTTAAATAGCAACATGTCATAAAAAAATAAACTGAAAAATCTGTAGTTAGTAAATCTATTTTGAAAAATCTATATCTCAGGAACTATAAAACCAAAGATGTCTGCCAGCACTCAAATCAAAGCTAGTTAACTGAACTATAAAGTAGTTTATAACGTTAATCTTCTGCTCTAAGGAGTAGTATTTTTACGTAGTATTTACGTTACTTTTATTTGTAGGAGTAGTATTTTTCATGTATTTCTAAAATAAATTCACAAAATTTTGATATCTAGTTGTTCAGAAATTTTTTTTTATTCATCTCAGGCACCATTGGACGTATAGATGTCTGCTAGCAATCATATTAAAGATATGTTAATTTGCTATAACTTAGTTCATAACATTACTCTAAGTAGGAGTTGTAGTTTTTATGATATTTGGACATGAATATGAATATTCCACCTGGAATTTAATATAAACAACTAGAAATTAATCTATGTCAACAAATATTAAAATAGTACTCATACAAAGATAAATGTAGTTAATTACCTTACAGCAGATTAAAATAACTTTAGTTTGAGTCCTAATAGACATCTATACGTCTTGTGGTTACTGCAATAAAGATTTTTCGAAATAATATTCATTTTTTCAGTATTAATATTTTATGAAATGTCGCTTTTTAACAATATATCGGGAACTTTTGATTGTAAATAGCTGCATTAGGTCTCATATTTTAGCAAATTTATTCAAACTATTTTTTTTAGTAAATAAAATTAATATATAGTACTAAAATTATTTAAGCTTTTATTTTACAAACTGTCAACAACATATTTCCATAACTAATTCAATCAAAAAAATTTTTTTTTATACATTTTTTTGAGATAATTTCACACTGTTTAAATGTTTTATTGGAAATTTGGTGATCTACAATAACTTGTTAGAATACTTATTCGGTAATTATGTTTAAAAAAAACGAATAATATTTATTGGAAAATCGCTTATTAACAAATAGAATATGGTCCGTGTGTGGTCAAATAAAACTCAAATAATAATAACTATTTTAATTAAGTCAACGTTTCTCTCCACGTTGCAGAGCTTCGTCAGGGCATAAAAATATACAAACACTTAACATTAGTAAAAAAGTGAATGGAAAATATTTATATAGGGAAGATAGTTGGGGAGGAGGGGGGTACGGTTAAAATATAACACAAATAACTTTTTTTTTGTTTAAAAATACTTTTTATTTAATGATAGACATTACAATGTGCCACACAGTTGTGAGCAATAGGTAGTAGTGATCAATGATCTCATACATACTAAAATAAAATAAAGAAAATAAATGAATGAAAAAAAAAAATCTCTCTTAAAATATAGACAAACAGAAGAATAAACCAAATGAACATAATGAAACTATGTGTATGAAAAAAAAAAAAAATAATATCATCTATAGTCACATTTACACTCTTATATACAATATTTACATAATCGACCAGAGGTTCCCTGAGCCCACTCTATCCCCCACGTGTGAGGGGTAGAGCAGAGCTCAAGAGATCCCAGCGCATCCCTCTCGACGCGTCACTGGTAATGAGCCAGTGGAGGCTGAGCTAGTGCGCTAAAGCCGCAAACACTCTACTCGATAAATAATATTGAATAGTGCCAACGGAAAATATTTATGTATCTACTGATTGCAAGAGTTAATTCAGTAGCATACGCCGGTAACGACAATTGCCGTCATGGTTAAAGAACATATATTTAAAATTAAGTTGGCTAAATATTATATTTTATACATTAATATAATGTTTATTTAAATTAAAAGAAAAGAAAATACAAATAATAATAATAATAATAATATGCTATGTATTGACAATCCGAGGTATTATTAAGGTGTTTCGTCATCTGACCCTATACCTGGTCAGGGTATCCTTCTGGGAAGCTTTTAGCATCCTCGGATGTGGAAACATTTGTATTAAGTTTGT
>NW_027112014.1:1172941-1178774 GCF_000696795.3 Halyomorpha halys
CTATTATTTTATTTTATATATATATAGTATAAATGTTTATATACTATAAACTTAAAACATTGTTGTGTTCAGTATAAATAAATACTTAAAAAGTTCCATATAATTAAGACAGTTCCATATAGACTGTTGAGAAACATAATGCTGAGAGCAGACAAGGCCGTACACTGTTGGGTAATAGAAACCTCAGAAATGTGCGAGTACTATATATAGACTAGATAGCGCGACTTTAAGCGATTATTTATGTGCATATACAAATAAATAAATATATATATATATCCATATAGATATATTAAATAGGTGTTATTGTATGTTATCATGTTATTAACTTTCACTAAATATCCCACTTACATCCTCAAGTTTTTTGTAGATTAGTGGGTTCCTGTTGAAGTTATTGCTATTTTGGTGTTTTTTCGTAAAAAAAAAAAAAAAAAATAAGTTTTACAGCAATTTTCAGTTAAGCAATTCTCTAAAAATTCGTATTTCATGGTTCCTCGGGGTAAGAATAACATAATTTCTGCACCTGCCAAGATTACATTTTAATAAATATAAATAAAAAGTAAGCTGTAATGCAATTGGGGGGGGGGGGAGAGGCTCTCGAATTTTCCTGTTCCAATCGGATGTTTCTATTTGCCTTTTTTCTCCTCCAGTTATTCATAAAATTATTTATTGTATTTTGTATTTATAAACTGTTTATTATTTCTGTCCATGAGTACTATTTTTTTTGTGTTTTAAATATTACAAATGAAGGGTTTTCTAGAAGAAGATATTTGAAAAATCCGTATTTTTAAAATTTAATTATTTATATTTACAACTGTACGTAAAATACGAGAAGTAAATTTGAAGTAAGATCATACAATGTAAGCTCTCGAGGTCATCTTCTTTTCATACGTCTCGGAGGATTGTCAGGAATGAAAGAGGTTAGAAACTAATGGGTTTGCGTGGTTATGGAGTTTGTAATGGAAGGATTTATATCTGGTTCGGAATAGATCGGTTACATAGGGAACATTTATGGATGATCTTGTTTGTGACAAAGTAAGGAGCATTAAGGATTTTACGAAGGATTTTGGATTGTAAGGATTGGATACGAGAAGAATTCAAAGGTTTGGTGGAGTCCCAAAGCTCAACTTCGTACGTCCAGATGGGCCTTAAATCAGTCTTTTATAATGAATTGGAAGTGTAGACTATTTGTCTCGTCTAGTTTAGTCTAAACTAGAAGTAAACTAGAAGAGTAAAGGTGATTTGATAGGATTTATTTTTATCCTCCAATTTCGGCGCAACCATTCGAGAATTGTGGTATGAGACTGGAGAGTTCGGGGTACAATTATTTTAATATTTATTTTAAGTCATTAACAACTGTTTATAAAATACAACAATCAAATTTGAAGTAAGATCATAATGATATGATACATCATGTAGAAAAACTACCCAGTAGTACAACTCTAAAAACATTTTACAATATAAGGTCACGAGGCCATCTTCTTTTCAGGCCCCTCGGAGGGTTGCCAAGAATGGAAGAGGAAGCAAGGTTAGAAATTAGTGGGTTTGGGTGGTTAGGGAGTTTGTAATGGAAAGAATGGTATCGGGTTCGGGCTAGATCGGTTACATAAGGAACATTTAGGTTTTTATGGATGGTTTTATTATTAACAGAATAAGGAGCATTGAGGATTTTACGAAGGATGATTGTAAGGATTGGATACGAGAGTCATTCGAAAGTTTAATGGCGTCCCAAAGCTCAACTTCGTATGTCCAGATGGGCCTTATTATTGTTATGTAGATCAATTTTTTTGTAATGAATTGGAATTTTAGACCGTTTGTCTAGTAAGTGTTGTAGTAATCGAAATCGACGAGCAGTTTCCAGTCTTTTCAGTCTTGTGTGAGGATTACAGGTTAATCGTTTGTCCGTATGTAGTCCAAGGTAGTGAATCTGTTCAACAGGGGAAGAGGAAGATTATTAAAGTATAAAGTAGCGCAGTCAACAGGTTTACGACAAAGGGTAAAGGTGATTTAATAGGATTTATTTTTATCCTTCAATTACACCATTCTTTTTAGGACTGTGATATGGAATTGGAGAGTTTGGGATGAAATTAAAGGGTTAGTGTTATCTGCGAGCACACATGTGTCATCGGCATACGTGGTGAGGATAGTGTTAGGATTTGTTGGGTTGTCACCAGAAAAGACGGTGTAGAAGATAGGAGAAACCATAGTGATTTACTTGGAATAATCTATCAGTGAGAAAGGAACGAATGATGAGAAAGTATGTAGGAGATAAGTATTTAAGCAGTTTGTAAAGCAGCCAAAATATTGATAAATTGTGTTGAATCAAGGTGGCTCTCTTAGCTACAATCTATTATAACCGCAAATTTTGACTTGCCCTTAGTTATATGTTTATCGTTTATAGTTGCCCACGCTCAGCGGAGAAGGGGGTGAGTTAAAGGAAAATAATAAAGAAAAAAAAAACATAATCGCAAAAGGAAAAAAAAGATAAAACAATAAAGAATTACTCCTTAGGCGCCACTTTATTTTTTCTTGGAAATAACGAAAACCCCGAAGCATTATGCCCACAATATAGCTAAAATATACCACTATATAATCAATTGTTGAATTATGACCACTGGCGAATACCTTTACATGTAGATAACAGAAAACCTAGAGGTGTTACCTACCCACCTGTTGAATTATCGTAATATTCCGTGAACAACAACAAAAAAAAAACATAAGTAAATTAAAAAAAAAAAGTTGAAAGCAGAGAAAGAACAGCAGAACTATATGTACAAAAATTTAATAATAAGAAGAAATATATACACAGAGAATGAAAAAGGAAAAAAAAAGAATTCTTATCAATTAATAAAACGATTAAAACTTATAGGTTGACTTAACCTCAACTTAAATGCTTACCTTAATAACTATATTTACATTATTATCCAAAAGAGTATAAAAGTGAATATAAAATAAAAAAACAAAATAAAATTTAGTTCAAACCCCACGTAGTCCTTGGGTGCACTCCTGGCCGAACATAAGGTTGTCCGATATTCCCTTTCCGGTCACCGTCTCACCACTCCAGAATTATAGAGATGTAATCTCTAATGATGTAATGCCGCAACTCTCCTATCCAGGACGTGCTGAAGATTCGTTGCTACGCACTCCACTATATCCCCACTTCTAGTGTTAATGACCGTCTATTGAAGTAAAACACCATAATTTTGAAAAAAACAAACATACATGACAACATTTCTCATATGGTGATATTCCGGTTCAAACCATAAAGACAGAGGGCCTTTAAACTATTACCACTTCACATTGAACAATCGTAACATGTTCCAAAATCAAACTGTCACCTTCACAAAACCAAAACCCACCCGTCTGAACATACATGTTCCCAAAATCAAACTGTCGCCTTCACAAAAACAAAACTCACTAAAAACATATCGCTCGTGTTTTGTTTTCACCATGACAACCGTAACACCTCTGGTCTACACAGATCTAGCCAGTGTTTTATATTTCACCATGACAACCGTAAGACCCCTTGTCTACGCAGATATCACCAGTGTTTTTATTTTCCCCTGGCAACCGTAACACTATCTCCCTTTTCTTTCAATAGAGTTCAAGAACCGAGCTTTCCTAGGGACAGTTTGGTGGCGTTAGTAATGTTTTACATTATGGATACTTCTTACTTACTTTTTAAAAGTGAAACACCTATATTAATATAAACAAATGTATAATATATATAAAAAAAAATTTAATAGGTTTAATATGCACCATGAATCCTTTGAAATAGTCTAAATAGTTTATTTAAAACTGAAAATAGACTAGATTATTTCTGCATAGTGAGCGTTTTACTGAGAAAAATCTATAGTTGTTTGCGAATTTTCTGAACAAAAAATATGTGAATAGGTCGTTCGATACAACTTCCTAGGGGGCCGCACTAATTGTTGGTCAGTGAGTTCATCGGACCATCCCCACACCCGCCACTCGTAGGACCCTCCCCTGAGCGGTAATGAGATCCGCGCCAAGGGTAGACTGAAAAGTGGGTGTTAGAATTGCGACAAGACTGCTTTCGTGGATATGAGTTTAGTCGGGAATCACTGGAGAAAGCTATTTGTTATATCGGAATCGAACCTTCGAGTTCACTTAGCCTTTATTAGATTTAAATAAAACATATTCTATACACAAGGAGTTCTGTAATGGACTAGTAAAAATTATAAATATAAAGAACGATGATACGCATTTAGTTTAGAAAGGATATATTCGTTGAAAATAAGATAATAAAGTCATTCATGCAGAACTTATACAATAATTATTTATAATGAAAATAATGCTTCAGTTTCAGGTAATAAACTAAGGATTCATTATGCTTCGTAGATCGCTCTGATAATGTAATAACGAGCGGGGGGAAAATGTAATTAAAGTTGTTCAGAAAAATGTATTAATCAGTTTTAATTAAGCCTATGCGATAGAGAGGCGAAAGGATTAGTTACGACTCGTAATCGTCAAAGCACTCTTAGCAGTGGAAACTAGTAATGTTTAAAAGTAAATGATCTGTCCCTGAACTAATTAAAATATTTTAATAAGTTAATATGTAGTTTATAGAACGTGTAGGAAGGTGTATAATGGAGTGGGCATGGCTCCAGGGTGATTGACGCCAGAAGGTGGTCTAATCCTTCCGTAGGCGTGGCGTTTTATAGATGATAGTTAAGTGTTGCAGGACCTAGTATGCAAGAATTGGCAAGCCATGGAGAAAATAAAATAGTTTAGAGTTACTCAAAGCGTACTCGCATTTTTGTTGATATCTTTTTTTTTTTATTGCTAATTAATCTTAGTCACTTTTTTTTAAATATTCTAAAAAAAAGTATTTTTTTCTTATCTTTATTGGAATTTACAAATGCACATAATTATACATTTAGTAAATTTGATGTATGTTATTATGGAGTGATACAGACGTGTAGAGAAACTACACATTGGCAGCATTCTAATGAGGTTTTATATTAGTAGATCTCGTGTCAATCTTCTTTTCAGGCACCTCAGAGGATTGCTAGGAATGGAAGAGGAAGCAACGCTAGAAACTAGTGGGTTTGGATGGATAGGGAGTTTATAATGGTAGGAATGATATCTGGCTCGGGCTAGATCGGTTACATATGATAACATGTGGAACATTTAGGAACATGAAAGTCGTTATGTATGATGTTATTTGTGACAAAGTAAGGAACATTGAGGATTTAACGAAGGATTTTGGATTGTAAGGATTGGATACGTGAGGAATTTGAAGTTTTATTGAAGACTTAATAGATTTCCATTACATATATACCAAATTATTGGATATAACATTTACAACTTCTATCCTCATCATGATTGGGATTAAATGAATGGTTTTACAGATCATTCGATTAATTTGTGAAATCCCTATTAAAATCAATGAAACTTTGCCTGCAAGGGGCGTGGTATGATTCCCACCCCTTAGCGTCATTTTTACTTAGAAGGAGAGTAGAGTTACGGTGTTCCCCTCTGTTATTATTAGTAGCAGTATTAGTGATATTCCACGATGTTGCTTAGTCATATATAGAGTTATATAGTATGTTATTATTTCCATATATAGGGAATTAAATTAATAACTATACCTTGATTGGAGAAGTTTGTCGGGGGGTGCGGTCAGTAAAGAACAACATAAATAAACAAAACCATATTTATTTATTTTATGCCGACGTTTCGACCTGAGTTTCAGGTCTTCATCAGGCGTTGTGGCGTAGAAGGTGGGCTAGCAACTGATAGGAACTGTGAGCATAGCAGCTAGTAACTGTGAGTTGCTAGCCCACCTTCTACGCCACAACCCCTGATGAAG
>NW_027112014.1:1178914-1190083 GCF_000696795.3 Halyomorpha halys
GGTCAACTATCTACACCTCATTAATAACTATACCCTATTGGTACAGGTAATGGTGGGGAGAACAAGTCCGGCAAGTGGGCCTATTGGTTCTTTTTGCCATCCCCAAGACAACCCAATTGCTCTTTTATATATCTTATTCGTCTATGTCGAACCTTTTTGATTTTCTAATGAAATTCAAAAGGGACTCCCAATCTATAGAGGAAGCCTCTTTTCCTGTAATTCTATCAGAGCCTAAAAGCCTGTATCTTAATAACGCATACTTATCACTGCTATGTAATGTAAGGCTGTCTCTGGGACCTGTCTGTATAAGCAGCAGGTTTCATCATGGACTACTCCATATATCTTAAGATGTCTTTTAAGTCTGCAGTGACCTGTAAGAACTCTTATTAAAAATCGCAGTTTGTTACTGTTTAGGTCTAGCAGCCACTTAGGTTTAAAAGTAGAGGCTTTGGTTATTAAAATCTTGGCCTGTCTCAGCCCTATACAGTTCCTCCATTCCTTACCGGCTATCTTTCATGTCCAGTCAAGAACTACTTTTCTCTGTTGCCTTTTAGAAATGCCTAGGAGAGTGCTCAGCCCCGATTTTAGCAAGCTGATCAGCTTTTTCATTACCAGTGATTTTTTTGTTTCTTGGGATCCACATAAGCTTCTTTAAACACGCTAATGATTCTAAGACTAGTTTACACTCTCTTACCAAATTAGAGGTGACTCCAACGCTTGAAGGGTAGACAGACTATCTGAAAATATGGTGATGCCAGTCCTATCACAGCTAGTGACTTCAGAGCATAAAGCTGCTGACAAGATGACAACACTTCTGCCTGAAAGACAGTCGAGCGATTGCCCAATGGGAAGCTTAGTTCTATGCCTAGTACTTCTATGTAAACCCCTGCCCCCGTTAGTCCTGTCGAATCCAATCTCGATCCGTCAGTGAAACAGGGCAGATACGCTCCTGGGGTTTCCACTAAACCCTGTATCCAGTCCTCTAGCTTTGGGTGTAAGTAACTAATCTTAGTGTCTAGAGCGGGCGTTTTATCTAGGAGTGGTAAGCGGTATTGTAGTTTTGGTAACTCGCTTCAGCTATTATAGCGTGCCCAGTAATTTCTCCTGTCTCTATCCGCTGTCTATTTTCTTTCATTCTTAGATGGGCTAATAAACTTTCCCTTTAGTCAGTAAGTGGAGTGGTATTAGGGAAAGCAGGATTTCCAATGCCTTAGTAGGTGTTGTGGGAAATGCCCCAGTTCTGTCGATACAGGCCATCCTTTGGATCTTACTGGCCATTCGCACATGGGAAGCCATTCGCAAGGCTGTCCACCAGATAATACTTCCCTAGTAAATTCTCATACCCTATACTCTACTATATATATGATTCTATGATACACTTCAGGAGAAAATTCAAGGCGGCTGAAGGTTCTGTAGACTGATTTATTATTTGAATTTAGAGCTCTATTAATGTCTACTTGTCTATTCTTTTGTTTGTATATATTATAAGAGATTTATATTTTTAAATTTTTTTTTTATTTATTTTAATTTTAGTATGTATGAGATCATTCATCACTATTACCTATTGCCCACAACTGTGTGGCAGATTGTAGTATCTATCAATAAATGAATCTTAATTTATATTATTAATAATAATTAATGTCTAAAGACAGAAGATGATTTTCCAATTTTTTTTATTATGGTATTCTTCTGGTTTTGTGGATCGTTTAGTTCATTGAGACTATTAGGTGCTATGGCTGGACATATCTATTAACTTCAACGTATTCTGAGTTCCGAAGGGGTGACCACCTACCCTCTTGGGCTTCACTTTTCCTTTGAAGGAGAGTATGGTATGCCACTTTCCTGATGGAAACGATGGTTCGTATTAATGCTAGGTTGGATGATCTTCTACAGGTGCTCTAGAAAGCAATATTAGTATTATTAAAATACCACATTAGATTTGTTTGCTACGAAGAGACCTTTCGGATAGAAAAGGACATTGAGGTGAAAATATAGTTTTTGTAAAAAAATAGAAAATATACTTTAATTTTTTTCATTAATAATTTCAATTAAAAGGTAAGCTTATGCCTACGTAAATTAATAAGCCTAGAAGCGCCCATTTCAATCGTTCATGTAAAATCGTTTCAGGTTACTTAATTCAAATTAATTTGATCGAAGAAATTGGATTTTCGAGAATATATCGCGTGGTTAATGTGTCAAAACGACGCTATTGTATCAAACCCGCTAAAAACAGCAGGTCCTCGAATCGAGTTTTCCCGCTCGGGACTTACGAGCGCTTTAACGAAGCGCCTAACGCGCCCTCAGACGGTGCGATAACTTTCTTAACGAAGTTAAAACGGCCTCTAAATACGTTATTCCCTACAAGTCCATTTTAACTTGAAAGGATTTCTCAACGTCAAAAGCGAATCAAGACTAACTAGATTAGCCGTTAGGGTGCGATACTCGAACCTGCACCTGGCAAATTTAATTCTAAAGTAAATAGCAAACCTGCGCGGGTGCATCTCTCTGATTGGATGGCTAACTCCTTAACATCGTTATAGCCAATCGGGAGGCGAGATATGCCAAGATTTGGAGAAAGTGTGCAAGTGTCGAAGGACTTATTAGTATAAAAATTTACTTCTGAAATTTAAATGCATATTTATAAATGGTAGTGCATATAAGCATAATAGCTTAGATTGAATATTTCCTTAGTTCGAAAGCGCAACAACGTTGTCTGTCCAAGATCAAAATATTAAAAGCAAAAATCTCATAATTCTGTAGTACAGGATTCATAAAATTCATTGATTTTCTTATTACAACTGTATTAAAATATACACTACCAGTAAATTTGATGCCAGATGTAAAATGGCATGATACAGACGTATGGAGAATTTACCTACTGATAGTACTCCAGTAGCATTTCTAGAGAAGAAGATCTCGAGGCCATCTTCTTTTCAGACGCATTGGAGGATTATCAGGTATTGAAGGAGAAGCCAGGTTATAAATAAGTGGTTGGGAAGTTTATCATGGGAGGAATGACATCTGGTTCGTGCAAGAAAGGTTACAGAGGGAACATTAAGATCTTTTTGGATGATTTGATTTTGTCAAAGTAAGAACCACTAAGGACTTTACAAAGGAATTAAGATTGTAAGGATTGAATATAAAAGTAATTCGAAGGTTTAGTGGAGCCCCAAAGCTCAACTCCGTATGACCAGATGGGCCTTATTATTTTCATGTAGAGCAGTCTTTTGTAATGAGTTGGAAGTGTAGACCATTTGTCTAATAGTCGGATCAACGTGCAGTTTCTTGTCTTTTCAAGCGGTAAACGGATCTGTTCTACAGGACTAAGAGCGACATTATTAAAGGATACTGTAGGGCAATCGGTAGGTTTACAACGAAGGGTGATTTGTTGGGATTTATTTATGGGATGGATTGGTATCTGGTTCTGGCCAGATCAGCATTAAATGAAACATCTAAGTCTTGCTGGACAATGCAAAGAGCATCAAAGATTTAACGAAGGATTTTGGACAGTAAGGAATGAATACAAGAGGAATTCGATGGTTTAGTGGAGCCCTAAAACTCAACTCCGTAAGTCCAGGTAGGCCTTGTGTTAGTCATATGTGAGTCTTTTGTAATTAGTTATTCTTCTTCTGCGTTCTTCTCTCTAGAAGGCTATGTCGGGAAGTAAAAATATAAAATTAGTGGTGCTACCTAGGATCACCAGACTTCCGAAGAGCATAGGCTTTTTGGGAAGAAATGCATGGTGTCCAGTTTTCCTTGACCATTGTAAAAGATGTCAGGGGGCAATATGCACCTTTCGGTGCATCCCAAAACATTTTAGTCTTGTATGAGGATTCTATGTCAGTCGTTTGTCCAAATGTAGTGCTAAGTAACGGATCTGTTCGACAGGAATAAGAGGGGTATTATTAAAGGATACTGTAGGACAAGAGGTCATGGGTATACGACGAAGGGTAAATATTTGATGAGAATTATTGGAATTAATTTTAATCCTCCAGTTTTGACACTTCAAGGGTGGTGATGTGGGATTGGAGGGTTTGGGATACAATGTAAGGATCATTGTTCACTGACAATAGACATGTGTCATCGGCATACATGGTGAAGATTGTGTTAGGATGGGTTGGGATGTCAGCTGTGAAAACTGTATAAAGGATAAGACCAAGGATACTACCTTGAGGTACACCAGCAGAATAAGCGCTGTTGTGATTTATTTGAAATAATCAAATTATTATTATTTCTTTTTTATATACTTTATAAATAAAACAATTATTTCGAAATGGTTTTTATTTTAATGTTCTGTCACTTCTCACAATGTTTGTATCTTGTTTTCATTTAGTCCTGACGAAGCCCTGCAAAGTGGAGCGAAACGTTGGTTAACAATAAATAGTTTTCTTTTACTATTTTGATACCTATATTGACCGCTTCCCGGATCTATTTCCCTATAAAGTATTTAAAATATTCTTGGAACATTTTTGTGTTTTTTTTAAGTGGTAAAAACACATAATGTTTGTTAGATTGTCCTTACCCTAACATACGTCACCACCCTGGACCGCACACCAAGTTGATACATGTTCTACTATTTTTTTTGTTCGGTTCTCCGAGGGGGGTGTATTTGCTGATGAAAAACCGCTGTTCATAAATCAGTGCGTGAGGGGGGGGGGAATTAATGGTGAAATCAATAATGGATCAGCTTAATATGATTGAGTAGCGGTGATTGATGCGGCTCTACTCAGCCACAGTATTTTCGGGGTTCACTCACCTCCCGTAGCGCTCTCTTTGTCCGGTCTGGCCTGTATAGGATCTCCAGTCTTAGGAGCCGTTAAGTGCAAAAGTGGTGTAAGTCAAACCTGAAGTTTTGAGATACTCAACAATTTAGGCGAAGTTCTTTAAAAATTTTGGTGATAATTTTTTTTTTTTAAAACTAAACTTAAAGTTTTCAATTTAATAATTAACAATTTATTTAAAAATCAATTTTGATTAGAAATGAATGATTTAGGCAATACATGATCTCAACGACTCATTTAAGCAAAGATTTCAAAAGTAATATAGAATCGTCACTCTCTAGGGTTCTTAGTGGGGTGAGAAATAATATAAAATAAATAAAATACAACTGAAAATAGAAAAAATGATATTATAGATTGTTCTTTAAATACCTATTAGATGTTTTTTTTTTTCATGAACCTTTCTTAAAAAAAAAAAAAAGTATTAAACAAGTTTATTCATTCTCAGTGCTTTATAATATATATTCAATTTATTGATAGTGTGGCTAAAACTGGTTAAGGTAATAAATTGTAAATTTATTTATGGTTTTATAACCCTCTATCAAGGCTTTATAGTCAATTAAAATTATGATATTAGACTGTAATTCACTTTGTCCGGTCCGGCTTGTATCGGATCTCCAGTCTTAGGAACCGTTAAGTGCAAAAGTGGTGTAAGGCAAACCTGAAGTTTTGAGATACTCAACACTTTAGACGAAGTTCTGTAAAAGTTTTGGTGATAAATATATATCTTTTTTTTCTCTTAAAACTAATGAATATGTAATCAAAATATTTTTAAATCTTTGAATTTAATAATTAACTATTTATTTAAAAATCAATTTAGATTAGAAAAGAATGATTTAGGCAAAACATGATCTCAATGTCTCAAGTAAGCAAAGATTTCAAAAGTAATATAGAACTGTCATTCCCTGGGGTTCTTATTGGGGTGGGTCCTGCCCATAACACAAAACAAAAAGAGGTCAGAAATAATATGAAATAAAATTGTAAAAATAAATAAAATACAACTGAAAAGAAAAAAAAATGACATTGTAGATTGTTCTTTAAATACCTAAAATGTGTTTTTTTGTTTTTATTTTCATGCACTTATCTTAAAAAAAGAAAGTATTGAACAAATTTATACACACTGAGTGCTTTATGATATATATTCAATTTATTGATAGTGTGGCTAAAAATGTTTAAGTAATAAAATGTAAATTTATTTATGGTTGTATAACCCTCTATCAAGGCTATCAAAATTATGATATTAGACTGCAATTCTAAAGTAGGTAAATCAATCCTAAAGCCTAAAGTTAATTACTTAAATATATATAAGTAAATATAAGACTTATATATATTTAACATTGTAGTTTGTTATTTTAACTTAAAGCTTTAAAAGTTTTAGATATATTTGAAAAATATTATTTATAATTATAATGATAAGTTATCTGAAGTTAGTTGCAGTTATAATTAAGATTAAAATATTTTTTTTGTTAATTTTGATTCATTTTTGGGATGAATTAGAAAATAATGTTGGATTCATAATAATCCGTTTATAATATATTAAAGTAATTATTGTAAATATAATTATAATAAAAATTATAATGAATTATTTTTCTATAATTATTATTTGAATACTGGAAGATTATTGATTGACCGTGTGTAAAGATGAAAGGAATATGGTCCGGGTGCGGTCAAAAAAACTCAAATAGTAGAAATATACTATTTTAATGAGCCAACGTTTCGTCCCACGTTGCAGGGCTTCTTCAGGGCTATTTTGACGGCAGTCAAAACAAAAATTTCATTTTTGTTTTTGTTTGTAAAAATATTCCTTTCATATTATTTGAATAGTAATTCCTTTGGGTAAAAATCCGAGAAAAGAGGATAAACCTCATTGAAACCTCATTCAAAAAGAATATTATTTTTTCTATAATATTTATATTAATATTATTTATTTTGTTTAAAAAATAAATTTGATAGTATGTTACTGTATAACAAATTATTGAGATTATAAATCTATTGATCTGTAAATAAATTAATCATCTATTTATTGATTTATTTATGGCTAATAATTAACATACATTATTAATTGATGAATAAACAAATATTTTTCGTAATGATATTTGATTAATATCTCCTATTTTCCAAATATAAGTGATCTATTAATAAGTAAATTATTGTATACATACACATATATTGTATGCGTGTGCTTTATTTATGAATGGGTCATTTAAAAATTACAGTAAAAAATAAATAAAGAAAAATGAAAAAAATTAATCAAAGATATAATAATAGATCAGTTTTCAAAAAACAAATAAATAAGTTTTAAAAAACTAATGTATAAATGAGTAAAAAAGAAATGGAAAAATAATTAAAACACTAATAAACTGGTTAAAAAGCTAAAAAAAAAAAAATTAAAATAGTTAAATTAATTTCTAAAGAAGGTAATTGTATTACTTAATAATATGAAAAACAATATCATTACAATTATTATACACTTTACATACTTTCATTTTTAATAATTAACAGATTCAGGCCATATTGTTACTAGTAATATCAGATCTTCTTCACCAGTCTACAACTACCATCTTCTCTGAGAAGAAGGCATCGGAGGAGTTTGAAGTAGTAAAAACTCTTAGTTCTTGATGGTAGAAGATCCGTCTACTTATCGGTCACTACCGAAATCAATTTAAATGCCCTATTATATGACGCGTGAGATGGAGAGAGTACATATCGGTGAGATCCCCAAAAAAAGGGACGAGGGGGCGATAGGTAGCGGGATGGGGAGGAAGAGGAGAATAGGTAGAAGCGAGAAGTAAAAAAGAACATCCCATAAGTGGACTGCGATAAGGAGAGAACTGGCGAGATTGTTTCCGTCTGCTAGCTCCACGTCATTACGAACTCTCCGATAAATCTCCCAAGTCAACAAACGTACTCTCGGATATCGTTTTCTAGAATAACCTTAAAGTCATTGGTCGGACGAACTATGTCGATCTCAAAATTCAGTCTTGTATGAGAATTTCAAGTTAATTTTTGCTTAGAACTAGTCAGATCTGTTCGACTGGGATAAGTGGAATATTATTAATTTGATGCTGTGAGTCAGTTCATGGATTAACGACAAAGAATACAGATGATTTGATAGGATTTATTTATCTTAATCTTCCACTATAATAGGTGTAATCATGATCTTTAGTTTAACATGTTAAAGTGTGCTAAATGGAAAAACTCATGTTAAATAGAGAAATAATTCCTTCTTTTAGCATGTTGAAACGATATAACATGTAACATGTTTGAGGGTCTGTTAAATGGAGAATGACGTCACGCAACAAACCAACTGAGCTTGTCACCATTTTTATTTTGTTGCCGTGTTAGGTTACTTGCTCGTATTTTGTGTTTTGATTGTGTTAGAACTGTTTTGGATGTTTTTGAAACTAATAAAGCAATGGATGACAGTAATAATAATAATGTGATGACAGTTTATAATTAGCTCATCTTGATTCTTTTCCTCACCAGTCTGAAGATCAACAAGACACTTAGTAGCCAAACTTTCACACAACTTCCACTTTAGGTATGTTATAATAAATTACTTTAATAAGAACTTAGAAGTAAACAATAACAAGGAGTTTTAGAAAGAAATGAGCTTAGAAAAACCGGTAGGAACATTTATGCATTTTAACATTACTTTAAATAGGGCTACTCATAATCCTATACTTATAACATTTAACATGGTAAAACATTTCACATTTAACACAATATCATGAATACTCCGAATATATAAAATATGTAATATTAATTTTTAATTGCAAAATCCGACGTTTCATTTAACGAAAGAACTTATGGCTGAAATTTTGATATTTGTGACTCCCTAAAAGAGTAATCATTATGAATGATATCGCCAAAGTCAAAAAATTAGTCTAAATTAATGGTAGTAGGAAGATTCATGTAAGATGATCGGAACAGACCAGATAAATTTGAAGCTCCACCCACAAAAGAGTTGTGTGGAGGCGTGTCCAAGACCAGATGTGGGCGGAGCTAGGTTAACGTGTCAGACCAGATAAATCGGGTAGTGAGCAAAGATGGAAGTGGACATGGACGTATCCAGTGAGGGGCAGTAGGAGACAGATGCCTCCCTCCCCATAGGAGTAAAAAATATAATTAATTCTATAAAAAAATTTCTTATCAAGCAAATACTAATTTTAATAATTAATTGCGAAAATTATAAATAATTTAATTTATAATCTTAAACACTTTCTCGAGACTGGTAAATTTTTTTAAAATAAATAATTTAATTTCTATCCATTTTAGTCTCAACACATTTTATTTTTCTTATAAGTCCGACGTTTCGGCCAATCCGGCCATCCTCAGGGACAATCTACTACAAAACAGCTTTTATTACATGTATGATCCTCAAACATTTCAAAATACTTGAAATTATTATTTATAATTTATCTTACCTTAATACAAGTTTGGAATTATATGATTTAAAACTCCATGCAGACTATTATGCCCGGGTCAAAACAACAATTTCTATGAAACATTAAAAACATTAGGTAAAATATATATTTTTGTTAATAAGTACATCCCACATATGTTTAATTACCTAATTAGTCAATATTCACATTAAAACCAAAATTAAAATCATTTATCACTGTCACTATTTGTTAAAACTTTTTCTCAACAATGCTTGTAACCTTCCTCCACTCAGTCAAGCATTAAAATTATTTATTATAACTACACATTTGTCAATTTTTCTCTTTATTTCATTAGTAAAAATCCTATCAAGGCTAATTATAATTATCCACATTCAATTTATCCTATATTATTCATAAATTAATTTTACTTAATATCTCTGAATCTGTTTTGAAATTCACTGTATAGTTAATATTTTCAGATATGTAAATAGATTCAAGTATTTTCCTTTTGAATGTATTATTCTCTTTATGTAAAATCACTGTATTTTCAAATTTTCAAAATCAAAAATATGCTTGTTTTTGGTTGCATGCTGTTATAGTGCCGTTTTATTTGGATCCTTCTCCTTGTTTTTCAAATCATTATTGTGCTGATAAATTCTGTCACCCAATAATTGCTTTGTCTCACCTATATATATATATATATATAGCTGGACAATTTAGACAGGGAATTTTATATATAATGTTCTTAAAATTTTAGTTTCATTCTCATTTTCCGTGCTGAAATGTCGCAACCTGATTGGTTATGGCTAGTTTTGATAAACCCTTGGAAGAGGAACTAGTTTCCATATTGAAGGACAGTGCACTCCATTAGAGGATCGGAGAAAGCAATACAATAGAGAGAGGAAGCAGGCAGAAAAAGAGAAGCCTGAAAGTCGGGCCTTATAGGCCTTTCAGGGGCGTGGCAGAGGAGGGGATGAGTACGAACAATTCATTGGCTGCCTTCTGTTTTAGCTTAGATTACAATGGCGGCAATTTCTATTAACCTTAATGTAAATCTTCATTTGGTGGGCGTGGCTTTTCTGGCTTCACATTTGTTTTGAAGGAGATCAGGATTATATCATCCGCCTGAACAGACCAAATAAATCGGTTAGTGAGCAAAAGTTTATAGAAAACTGGTTTCCATAGCAACGGACAAAGCAGTTTAATTACATCATAGGGAATCTTATACTGTTTAGAATCCAGTATATATTGTAGTTTTTCATTTAAAAATGTCATTTGTAATTATATTTCAGTAAGAAAGTATTGAAAACATCACTAGTCGCATAACTAGCTTTTTTAGTTGGAAGATGAATTCATTGCATTTTAGTTTGACCTTGAAGCACAGATGCTTTCTATTAATTTAATTAATAGAAATTAGGACAAATATGAATAGAAATATATATTGTTTACCAAACAAAAATTAATGGAAAATAGGACCATATAGCTCTGCTACTCACTTATATATATATATTTTTTATGGTACGATCCATGTTAGGGATGTGACATCGATAAAAAAACATCGATGTTTTTAAAATATCGTAAATTACAATTCATTACCCAAAATACATCGATGTTTTTGAACAACTAATTCAAAAACATGAGGTCTGTTCAACGAACCCACGTCCTACGGCCTGTAAGAAGTGGTTTTTGAAACTAAGAATCCGAAATCGACTACAAAAAACATCGATGTTCTAAAATCTCGTTGGTTACAATACATTACTCAAAATACATCGATGTTTTTGAACAACTATTTCAGAAACATAAGGTCTGTTCCAACGATCCCGCGTCTTACGGCCTGTAAGAAGTGGTTTTTTGAACTAAGAATCCGAAATCGACTATAAAAAAACATCGATGTTTTTAAAATATCGTACCTTACAATACATTACCCAAAATACATCGATGTTTTTGAACAACTAATATACGTCGTCGTTGGAATAGACCTTGAGTTACTGAAATGGTTGTTCAAA
>NW_027112014.1:1191553-1202485 GCF_000696795.3 Halyomorpha halys
TTTAAAATTATTTTTCTTTTTTTTTCATTTTTCTATTTTTCATTTATTTATTTATTTTATTATTTTTTTTTTTTTACTTTTATCATCCCATAGGCGTTGATGACCAGAGGGTTTTACGCCTTTAAGCAACAATCAACAACAACAATCTTTACACTTTCTTGAGACTTGTTAATTTTGTTTTAAAAAAAAATAATTCAATTTTTATCAATTTTTTTTTCTAAACATTTTATTTTTCTTATAAGTCCGACGTTTCGGCCAATCCGGCCATCCTCAGGGACAACTACCATAAACAGCTTTTATTACATGTATCATCTTAACAATTCAAATTATTTAACATTATTATTTATAATTTATCTTACCTTAATACAATTTGGGAACAAAAATATTTAAACACTCAACTTCATGCAGGCTATTCTGCCCAGGTCACAACAATAATTTCAATGAAACATATAAAACATTAGGTAAACATATTCTTTTGTTAATAAGTGTATTCTACATTATGTCTAATTACCTAATTAGTCAACTTTTACATTAAAAACAAAAATTCAAATTCAAAGTTATCACAGTCACTTGTTAAAACTTTATCACAACCTTGCTTGTAATATTCCTCCACTCAGTTCAAGAATTAAAAATATTTATTATAACAATATTTTTGTTAATTTTCCTTTTTATTTCATTAGTAAAAATCCCACCAAAAATAACTATCCACATTTAATTTATCCAATTTTTTTCATAAATTAATTTTACTTAATATCTCTGCTTAGTGTTGGTTCAAATTTCTTGTATCTGTTCTGAAATTTACAGTATAATTGTTTTTTGGTTGCATGTTGTACTAGTGCCGTTTTATTTGGATCCCTCTCCTTGTTTTTCAAATCATTATTGTGTTGATAAATTTTGTTACCCAATAATTGCTTCGTTTCACCTATATATATAGCTAGACAGTTTAGACAGGGAATTTTATATATAATGTTCTTAAAATTTTAGTTTCATTCTCCTTTTCCGTGCTGAAATGTCACAACCTGTAATATATTTTAAATCATATTATTTCCAAAATTGTATTAAGGTAAGATAAATTATAAATAATATTGTTAAGTATTTTGAAATCTTTGAGGATAATACATGTAATAAAAACTATTTTGTAGTAGATTGTCCCTGAGGATGGTCAATCCGGCCGAAACGTCGGAGAAATAAAATATTTTGAGACTAAAATAGATAGACATTAAATTATTTATTTTAAATTAATTGTGTTGTTTATTTATACATGTCACTGTATATCTTATTTCTACTTTCATTAATTTACTCTGTTCATTTTTTATTTTTTAATAAATTTTCACATAGTTTAAATGATATGTAGACTCACCTTAGTTTACTATTCATTTTATCTATTCTCTTACTGTGTTACAATATTTTAGTTGTTTGTATATTTTTTAACCCTGATGAATCCCTGAAATGTGGGACGAATGCGAAACATTGACTCACACTAAGTAGTTTAAATCCTTTTTTTTTTTTACTACACCGGGCCATCTTCCATTTTTTTATTTATATATTTTTTTAATTTATATATACTTTTAATTTAATATACATATTTTTGTCATATCTGAATCCAATCCCTTGTGGTATGTGTACTAATATAAGCGCAGTTGCTAGTTGAATAAGAATGCAGAGAGCGCTCACAATACAATGTTACCTGCTATTCAGCCACCGGAAATTCATCTGAGTCGAAAAAAGGAAGAAGTTAGGCGCCAAGGGTGAGATCATGGCCGGAACTGCTCCGCGTGCCACCGCCTCCTGCATTGCATCCTCCGCCATATTTCTTATTGAGCTACGTTTTTTTCTGCACTTCGGAGAAAGTTGCGGCTGCGTCAGAGCCAAAGAATCCGAGGGTTTTGAAGAAGAAGCGTGAGTTTGCAAAAATGAGAGTAATTTTCGTAATACAAATTTGTCATTTCCTTATTATTTTATAATATAATCATTGGAAAAATTCTCAAAATTATGTTGAAAATTTTCCTTACAGCTGATCGTTTTGCTTTCAATTATTCATGAGCTAAATGCTAATTCAGATTTTTGAAACTAATTAAATTTAAGAGATAGAAAGAAGATTGGACCGTGTTTAACAATAAATGTAATATGGTCCATGTGCGGTCAAATTATACTCAAATAGTAATATTATGTACTATTTTCAATGAAGTGTAGATAGTTGACCGTAGATTAATGAAGTTTGTCGGGGGGTGCGGTCAGCAAAGAACAACATAAATAAAGAAAACCATATTTATTTATTTTATGCCGACGTTTCGACCTGAGTTTTATCTCTTTTGTTCTATAGCCCTGATGAAGACCTGAAACTCAGGTCGAAACGTCGGCATAAAATAAATAAATATGGTTTTGTTTATTTATGTTGTTCTTTGCTGACCGCACCCCCCGACAAACTTCTCCAATAATGTACTATTTTCTATTTTATTTAATTATTTATTTCTTATCCTTTTTTTTTCATTAAACTTTTATATTTGTAAATATGGTGTGAATGAGCTCTATGATCCATTACCATTGTCTATAAATATGACAGAGTGTAATATTACACAATAAAAATATATAAAAAAATAAACACTATAATACGAAGTTAAAACCAGTATGAAAAATATTTTCATTCTGACCTGTAAGAAGAAAAGAAACTCGGGATGCAGTTTTTTAACTATTGATCTTACTTTTTTAACTAATATGTTTAATTAATTACTCTATGTAATTATTATTTAATTTACTGCCATATATCATTTAAGCTCACCATTAGACAAATTTTGGGTAGTAGAAATGTGCGAGTGAGAAGGGAGAGAAGGGAATATCAGTTTGCGGGGACTGAACAAGGCTGACATTCTTATCGGACTGTCAGCTGTATCGCTGCCGCTATTGGTCGCATCGTCGCATCGTGGCAGTGATAGTGCTCACAAAGCCTGTCTCCTCTTCTGTCTCCTCTTCCGTAAAAAGGTTGGCTACTTGTCGCTAAAGTATGTCCAATCATCCCTATATAACTTATTTAGCGACTTGGATATAAAAAAGGTCTTTTATGTCTGACAATAATTTTCCTGCATAAATATTGAAAATTGCAAACTTTGTTTTAAACCCAAGATCCTACCCAATGTATCTTTTGAAAAATGAGATTTCGTGTGTAGAAGTACAGTAGAACATCGATAGAACAAATTTATGGATAAAAATAATTTTTTTTTTAATTCTCGTCATTCAAATCAAAATTATCAAAGATTGCTGGTCTCCCACAGGGTTCTTGTCTAAGTCCCATACTATTCAATCTGTTTATAAATGATTATCCAATATTTAAAAAGGTTGATATTGAACTTTTTGCTGATGATAATAGTAATAATATTCTTTATTTATTCTGGGATTGAGATCTTTAGAGTAAAACATAAAATAAAAATGAAATTATAAAACGTCATAAAATAATTAATTTTGAAAGCATAAAAATGAACTACAATAATTAACAGAATATATAAAATAAGAATAGAACAAATAAAATAAAACCATATTTCATATCATAAAACATAAGATGGCCAACACTTCTGATAATAAATAAAAGGAGAAAAACTGATAACAAATCAAATACAAATAAGCTAAAAATAATAAATGAAAAGGTACAATTTCAGCTAATATACATAAAATGTGTATATAAAAAAAAGTGTATAAACACAAAAATAAACGAAAATCTGCAACATTAAATACAGAAAATATATAAACCTTATTTGAAACTTTCAATTGTTCAGGAATTGAGTGGACCGAAGGTAATCGAACAAATGGGATGATACAACGATTTACAACTCTTCTTATTGACACAATTTTGCTGAAAGATGCTTTAAAAAAAAATCTAAATACTATAAAAATGGGAATAAATTTTAAATATTAATGAAACAAAAGCCATAATTTTTTACTCCCATCGACTATAGATTTAAATAATACCCCTATCTGTTTTACCAAAACATTTAAATTCCTAGAATTTAGTTCAGACAGAAAAATATTATTTAACCCCCACATCAATTGGAAATTGTAAAAAAGCAAGAAACAAATTATATTAAATGTACCACAATTTAATGAAAAATCAAAAGTATCCAATAGGAATAGATTGATAATACATAAAGCAGTAATTATAATTATTACTGCTTTATAATAATTATTGTATAAATTAGAATTATACAAAATATTGAATTAAATCATAAATGATATGTCACAGATGAAATTTCACTGTCACTGTTATTAATTTAATACCATACAATTCCACGAATATCCATCATTAAAATTTTGTACTACTCAATTATCAGTTATCAATGTTTTATCATTTATAATTTAATTCAATATTTTGTATAATTCTAAATTTGTTTGTATACTATTCCTTTTCAATTGTATGTTACTTTAAATGTTGTTATCTCTTTTGTTCTTCTATAGCCCTGATGAAGACCTGAAACTCAGGTCGAAACGTCGGCATAAAATAAATAAATATGGTTTTGTTTATTTACGTTATTCTTTGCTGACCGCACCCCCCCCCTCCCAACCAACTACTCCAATCAGAAATTTATAAAATTTAAATATCAGGAAAATTGTATTGTATAAGGTGGTATCCTAAAACAATATAGTAAATATTGTACACTTTATATTTATGCAATAAAATATATTTTAAAGATAGTTTTACAACCGTGAGGTAGTATTTCGATAGTCTAACAGGTAGAGCCGAATTCCTTATTAAACGATGATATTATGTTCAATTTCCTAACACGAATAGGCCGGCTTGTAAGCCATGCAAGGTTCCAAAGAAGGAGAAATAGAAATTGTCTTCAAAATCACATCCAAATATATCGTCGGAAAAAGCAATAGAAAAAATTTTTATTTTACTTGTTCCATTTATTATCTTTTTGCATAAATTTAATGCGAGAAAATTAATTATTTATATATTAGTTTTCACGCATACAATATATATATATATATATATAGTAAATTAAAAGTGGCTATCTATGCAACATAACATATTGAAAAAACTATTAATGCCAAAACTAATAAAAAACATTTGTTTTTTAAATTTATTTATAGACATTTACAGCTGTATTTACGTAATAATACATCTAGTGAATTTGATTTAATATCGTAACGATATGATACAGGCATGTAGAAAAACATACCAATGGGTAACGTTTTTAATTAACGACTCTAATAACGTTTTTATTACCAGGACATACCATACCATATACCAGGACTAAAACACTGACAGAATATGACCATACAAATATCAGAACCGGTTTATACAACAATAATAAATTACAGAATAAGCTGTCAAACATGAAAGACAAAGTTGATAAGATGGAGAAACTAAACGCAATTTATAAGATAGATTGTAAAAATTGTGAAAAAGTATATATTGGTGAAACATCTAAAAAACTGGAAACTAGGATTAAGCAACATATCACCAATTGTAAAAACGCTAAAAATATAAATTGCACAGCTCTGGCCTATCACAGCATAAAACTGAACCACGAATTCAATTTTGAAAACCCAAAAATAATAGATACAGCACAAAATAAAAAAAACTGAAGATATCTAGAAGCAATATACATAACAAAAAACATACAAAACACCGTAAACTATAAAACTGACACTAAACACTTAAATACACATTACGCAGATATTATAAATAGACTTAAAATAAAAACATAAAAATCAGATGAAATAAACAGGTTTATGTAAAAAATAAAAAATCACTTAGTTAATATTAAATACAAAACAGGGAGGTAACCAAACAGCACACTGGACATGAGATAAGGTCCAAAGAGATAGTAAGAAATGTAGAGTGATGGCTGTGCCAGAGAGAAGTGAAGATGCACAAATGGTTGACATGATTTCCCATATGAAATCATGAGGTGATTATTATTGTATAAATTAAAATACATAAGGAAGAAGATTTGTGTTATGTTAGTTTTATTATTGTTATAGGTTTTTGTAGTGCATGAATACGTTGTACAATATCATGAATAAATAATTCATTCAAAAATGGAAGTGATTAACCTCAAAAATTGTTTAAAGAATTGACTCACCAGACTTCGTAGATATAGATATAGAGATACTCCAGATAATAACGTTTTTATATTAGAAGGTCTCGTTGCCAACTTCTTTGAATAGGATGCAAGGTTAGAAACTAGTGGGTTGGAGTGGTATTCGAAAGATTAATGGAGCCCCAAAGCTAAACTCCATATTTACAGAGATAGGCTTTATTAAAGTAATATAAATGAACCTTCTGTAACTTGTTGGAAGTTTAGATCGTTTGTCCAGTAAATGTTGTAATATTCTGTTCAGTCTTTTCAGTGAGACAATTTCGAGTTAGTCGTTTGTCTATATGCAGTCCGAGGTAGAGGATCTGTTCGACAGGGGTAAGAGCAACATCAATAAAGAATACTGTAAGGCAGTCAGTAGGTTGAAGACAAAAGGTGAAGGTTATATGATGGGATGAGTTTATAATAGAAGGATTAATATGATTATAGACTATAATTATATTATGGTCATATTATTAAAGACCAATTAATTTTATATTTATGTTATACTAAAAATAAAGGAAATTTAACTTACTATAAAGTAGTTTATGACACTTATCTTCGAAGGGATAGTAGTTTTTATGATATTCACATATGAATATAATTTTGGCAAATGAAAATTTGTCCGAACAACTATAAATCAACTTATTTTGGCAAATTTCATGTAAACTATCACTCCTACAAAGATAAACATCATAAACTACTTTATAGCCCATTAAACTAGCTTTAATTTGAGTGCTAATAGACATCTTTACGTCAAATGGTTTTTGAGATATAAGTTTTTCAAAATAAGTTCACTAACTACTGATCTTATAGTACGTCCCATACAACATTTTTATGAAATAGCTATATCTCGAAAACTATCTTACGTGAATAACTCTATTAAGGCCCATATTTTAGGAAATTTACTCTTCTTTAAATGACATTCTCTTAGTTTTTCTATTGTTGTTGGTAATTTTAAAGATATAGAGCTCCGAATGAAAAATTCGTTTTTTTTATCGCTTTGAAACAGCCGCCATTTTTTATTCCTCCTACCTATACTTGGCAGACTCATGAATTTTTACTATTAATTATATATAGTTTTCATTAAAGTAATAAGAAATTGGGGTGAGATAACTACTTTTTTCTCCTCTTGGACTCTTGTACTATGAAGAGAGTTAATAATTTTAACTTTTTACCATTTATGAGCTAAAGCAGTTTAGTAGTAGGTTTTTTTGTTTTTGTTTTTATCAATGGAGAGTGAGTATTATACAGTATGACTAAGAAAGGGAGGGAAAATTAACAAAGAAGAAGAAAGCTAGGAAGAGGAAATTTGGCGCCCCCGACGAAGGCCTAGCAGTTGATGAAAAGCAGTGGTCTTCAAAGCCCCCAACCAAGGCTCCTTGCCAATTACGCACACGCATTGTGCACGGATTAAAATAAACGCACGGCCCTGTCGGGGATTGAACAAAAAGAAAAGAAAATTGCAAAGAGTGAGGACGTTCGGGGCCTGGGGGCAAGGTGGCTTAATTACCTCCAGGTACCTGTACCTCAGGAGACAATGGCCAAGGTTCTGTTCTCAGTGACCTCTTTCTTTTCCCTCATTCCGATTCCTTCATTTCAGTAACGGGTTTTTAAAATACTATAGGGTGTTTTTTTGAGCCCGATAGAACTTGAAATTGTAAAAAATAACACAAAAAATTAAATTGTAATCAAAATTTTTTTTTTATTCGAAAGATCAATACGTGACATTAGCATTTGAAAATGATTTCGGGCATATGGGCACCGCGGCTGTTCTTGACGAAGCGCATTCTGGACGTCCAATTTTGGCCGTATGTCACGAATAACACGAACAATGCTGGCCTCCAAGGCGTCAATTGTTGCTGGTTTATCAGCATAAACCAGTGACTTCACGTAGCCCCACAGGAAATAATCGAGAGGTGTCAAATCGCACGACCATATGCGGCAATTTTGCTTATTAACAAACCCGTTAAGCCAAAAATGCGCCTCATCGCTGAACACAATTTTACAGAATGCGCTTCGTCAAGAACAGCCGCGGTGCCCATATGCCCGAAATCATTTTCAAATGTTAATGTCACGTATTGATGTTTCGAATAAAAAAAAAATTTTGATTACAATTTAATTTTTTGTGTTATTTTTTACAATTTCAAGTTCTATCGGGCTCAAAAAAACACCCTATATAACGTTACAAAGGTATCCGTTCATCAAATATGTTTAATTTTTATTACAGTACTACCTGGCCAGGCAATGCTGCGCTATTGCTATATTTTTAGGTTTAATGAACACAATTGATAATTTGATTTATATTATTGTATTTATTTAAATTAAACATATACGTGTACTTTATTATTATGATTTGGTATCATAAATTAAACCAATACATGCGATAAGGAGCGAAAATGAAATTTGTACTGTTGGTCAGACCGACAGATATCTCAAAGTGTAGTAAAATGCTAAAAACTAACTTCGCTTTGTCATCGTTAATACTGGTCCAATTTAGGTGTTTTTTTTATTATTATTTAAGGCAAATTCACTATCATATTCTCATGTATACACTGCATGAAATAGGAATAGTTTTTGAAGTATTAAGACCGACTGACCTATGAAACATTGTTCGGTCAAAAATTATCGCCCTACATCGTCCTTTAATTCCTTTTTTAAAAATCAAAAAAACTTCAACACTACTCGAGCAATCTTCACTAAGCTTGGCAGTTGTTTAGTAGCCTATAAACTGCACCAAAAGGCACAAACCGGATATAATTAAACATTTTTGAACTGGAGATATAAAATAAAACGTATTAATTTTTTTCCCTATTTGAAACCCATATTTCGCCCCAATAAGGGCATTAAATCTTACTAATGTAGGTTAAAACAATTTATATGAACAATTGACATCGGAAAGAAAATAAATTGAAAAATTAGAAATTTTTTATTTCTTTGAAAAAAGGTATTAGGTAGTTTTAGACAACTGACAAACCCCTGAAAATGGGGTGAAACATTGGTTAACATTAAATAGTTTTTTTTTCCTTTTACTATTTTGTATCTCTATTGACACGAAGATAATCCTTCCTACAAAGAATATTTATATTTAAAATAAAAGGATAACTATTATGTAAGAATATTTACATTAAAATTTAAGGGATAACAGTTATGAAAGATTATTTATATTAAAAATTTAGAGATAAGTGCTATGTAAGAATATTTATATTAAAATTATAAGGATAACTGTTATGAAGGAAGGATATTTATACTCAAAATTAAGGGATAACTATTATGAAATACTGTTTACATTTCAAATTAAGGGACAACTATTATAAAAGAATATTTATATTCAAAATTAATATATACAGTTGTAAATGTCAATAAATAAATAAATATAAAAAAATAAAATTAATATATAACTGTTATGAAAGAATATTTATATTTAAAAATTTAGGGAGAAGTGTTATGTTAGAATATTTATATTAAAATGTAAAGGATAAGTGTCATGTAAGAATATCTATATTTAAAATTAATATATAACTGTTATGAAAGAATATTTATATTTAAAAATTTAGGGATAACTGTTGTAAAAGAATATTTATATTCAAAATTTATGGATAACTGTTAATTAAGAATATTTATATTTAAAATTAATACATAGCTGTTAATTAAGAATATTTATATTTCAAAGTAATGGAAAACTGTTATGAGAGAACATTTATTTTTTAAATTAAGGGATAACTGTGATGAAAGAAGGTTTATATTTAAAATTTAGGGATAACTGTTATGAAAGAATATTTATACTTAAAATTAATACATAGCTGTTAATAAAGAATATATAAAATTAAAGGAAAACTGTTATGAGGAGACATTTATTTTGGAAATTAAGGAATAACTGTTATGAAAGAAGGTTTATATTTAAAATTTATAACTGCTATGAAAGAAGGTTTATATTTAAAATTTATAACTGCCATGAAAGAAGGTTTATATTTAAAATTTAGGGATAACTGTTGTGAAAGAATATTTATACTTAAAATTAATTCATTGCTGTTAATAAAGAATATATACAATTAAAGGAAAACTGTTATGAGGAGAATATTTTGGAAATTAAGGAATAACTGTTATGAAAGAATATTTATATTAAATTTAAAAATTAAGGGATTCTTGAAAAAGAAATATGGAAGAATTGAAGAAGAGTTACAATTAGAGAACAATTAGAAATCAACATCTTGTGAACTTATTTTAGCAAATATCATGTAATATCATTATAACAATTACTCCTACGAAGATAAACGCCATAAACTACTTTATAGTCTATTAAACTAGCTTTAATTTGAGTGCTAATAGACGTACGTCCTATCGTTCCTAGGTTAAAGATTTCCCATAATAAAGTCACTAGCTACTGATTTTTCAGTATATTTTATAATATTTTGCTTTTTAAAAGACTGTATTTTCGGTAACTTAACGGTTTTAACTGTATTAAACTTAACGCAACGGTTAAGCGGTTTTAAACTGTATTTAAACTATTAATGTAAACAGCTTTGTTAGGGCTCACATTTCAGCAAATTTACTCTACTTTTTTAACATTTTGAAACAGCCACCATTTGGTATTCCACCTGACAATACTTGGCTGAATCATCATCATCACAATTTGACAATTAATTAAATTTTTTTTATTGCAGTAATGAAAAATTGAAGTAAAGTAACTGGCTGTTTTCTCCTCTTGGGCTCATGTAAACAAAAAGAAAGGTTTGTTGATTATTTACTTCAACTATTTGTTGGAATATAAAAAAAACAATTTTTGATAGGACTATAATACATTTTGTAATCCAATCCTACCGCAACAGCCGCAGGGAGGAGGTTGCTCTGGCCCGCT
>NW_027112014.1:1202690-1243855 GCF_000696795.3 Halyomorpha halys
TTATTATTTTTCTTCTTTTTTTTTTTTTTACTTTTATCATCCCATAGGCGTTGATGACCAGAGGGTTTTACGCCTTTAAGCAAAAATCAACAACAACAACATTTAGTAAAATGCCTGACAACGAAAATGTTCCGAAATTTAAAGACCGTTGGAAGAAAAGAAATAATTAAATAAATAATGATGAGAAGATCAATGACCAAGGATAATAAAAAAGAAAATAAGATGGTTAGGGGTACGGTCAGAATATAACATAAATAAGTTTTCTAACACGGCATTAATAAATATGTTTTTACCTTAAATACGTTTTAATAATAAATAGTTCCTCAAGATAGTATCTTAGGTCCTAACAACATACGCTGACGACACATGGATACTGTCTGTAAACAACGACCCAACTAATGCATCACAAATACTACAGGCACACATAACATCTATTAAAGAATGGTGTCAAAACTGGAGAATCAAAATAAATCCTGTCCTACAGTATCCTTTCTAAATACTCCTCTAACGCCTGTTGAACAGATTCGATACTTGGAATCCATACACAAGACTGAAACGACAAGAAACTGCTCGTAGATTCCGATTGCTACAACACTTACTTGACAAACGCTCTAAACTTCCCATTCACTACAAAAAATTAGTATACACTACAATAATCAGACCAATTTGGACATATGGAATTGAGCTCTGGGACTCCACCAAACCATCAAATTCCTCCCGCATCCAATCCTTACAATCCAAAATCCTACGTAAAATCCTTGATGCTCCTTATTACGTTACAAATAAACTCATTCACAAAGACCTTAACATCTCATTCGTTTTTGTACTGTTGTATCGTATTTTGTACTGTTGTATATTACATTAAAAAAAATAAAATTACATATTTATTTTATTTTTTTTTTTTAAACACGGCATTAATAAATAACTTTTTTAACTTATTGTGTTATTCTCTGACCGTACTTCCAAACATCTTATCATATAATTAAATAAATAGATACTACATTTTTTACTTTTTATATTATCATCAAACCCATTTTCTGAAGTTGATTGTTATTATTTTATTTTGTTATGGGATTGATAGTCTAAAAGAGTTAGGAGGATGCAGTACCACAACGAAAAAAATAAAAAAATACAAGACATATTTAAAAAGCAGAGCGGTGCAGTCAATCAGCCGGTACGGCCGAATACGGGCTGGATGCAGATCAGATTGTGGGAGCTTTTGTTTCGGGCCCCCCTCAATATAAAAAAACGTAAATGAAGAACTATTATGGGATAGGCTCCGTACGGGAGAACATGGATTCCGTTTGCTTTTTCAATCACCAGCGGCTCACCAGACCGCAGAATTGTATTTTCGAGCGACCGTCTCTTTTTCTTCTCGAAATATTTTTTATTCGATGGATATGCCCCCTCCTACCCCCTGGGGCTTGGGATGAGAAAGAGCTCAACGCTATATGTATTGGGGTCTGTATAATGTGAGGACAGATATTTATTTAAAAATGAGTCGATAGTTCTAGTGGATTTATTTTCATATTAATAACAATTATATACATTTAAAAGTTGTATTTTATGTATTACAAAGATTTAATATTTATAATTAAATCAGTAAGTGATCATTGTTGATAAATTATGAATTGGAATTGTTATGTTTATGAAAAATATCAAAAAAATTAATTAATATTAATAATGTGCAGAAAGCATTATTATTTTAATGACATAAGAAAATGTATATATTTTATTTACAATTTATAATAAGTTATTTACTATAATAGTTTATTATAATAAATATTTACTATATAAACTTTTTTTTTAAATGGAGGATTATTAGGCGTTTTTATTGATATAATAGTACATTTTTTGGATAAATAATATTTATTTGATCACTTGTAGGTTAAATGAGGATTTTCAGTTTCTGGATATTAAATTAAAATATTTTGAATATTTTAATGTAAAAATAATCTTTTTTTTGTTATGTTTATGAAAAATATCAAAAAGGTTAATTAATATTAAGAATATGCAGAGAGAATTAGTATTTTAATAATATAGGAAAATGTATATATTCTATTTATAGTCATAATTTATTTGATAAATCTAAAATAAGAATTATTTACTATGATAATTTAAGCTTTTTTGAAATAGAGGATTATTTGGCGTTTTTATTGATATAATAATACATTTTTTGGACAAATAATATTTATTTGATAATTTGTAAGTTAAAGAAGCTTTTTCGAAACAATTGAGTATAAATTAAAAATATCCTGATTGCAATGGACAATATTTTGTGACAGTGAAAATTCGTGATACTTGTTATTTAACGTGGATTAAGTTCTTAAATACTTTTAAAATAATCAGTAATTATTTGAAAACATTTTAAAAAAATCAGTCAAGTGTTGTACAAAAGCCCAAGAGGAGAAAAAAGTCAGTTATTTCACCCCAATTTTTGATTACTTTTATAAAAACTAGGGATAATTACTATTCGAAATTGATGAGTCTACCAAGTATGGCTAGGGTAATAAAAAATAGCGGCTGTTTCAAAATATTAATATTCATTCGGAGCTCTATATCTTAAAAACTACCAACAACACTAGAAATTTGAAAAGAGTATTATTTAAATGAGAGTATGTGTTAAAATATGTGCCCTAATAGAGCTATTTACGACCAATAGTTCTCGAGATATAGCTTTTTGAAAGGCAATATTTCTTAAAAATCTATTGAATGATTAGTAGTTAGTTAATTTATTTTGAGAAATCTATATCTCAGGAACTATATGACGTATAGGTGTCTATTAGCACTCAAATTAAAGCTAGTTTAACATACTATAAAGAAGTTTATAATCTTTACCTCCGTAGGAATAGTAGTTTTCATTATATTTCCTAAAATAAATTGATTTATAGTTGTTCGGACAAATTTTCGATTCAGAAATTCATATTCATCTGCAAATATCATGAAAACTACTACTCCTAGGAATATAAACATAACTAACTACTTTATAGCTCATTAAGCTAGCCTTAATTTTTATGATAATAGACATATGAACATCTCATAGTTTACCCAAAATAAATTCATAAACTACTGATTTTTCAGTATGTTTTATGAAATATTGCTTTTTAAAAAACTATATAATTGGAAACTATTGAACTTAAACAGCTTTATTAGGGCTCATATTTTAGCAAATTTATCCTAATTTAAATTATGTTCTATAAGGAATCCCCAGAAAATGGTTTTCTGTTTCACTGTAGCCGTGAGTCAACCCTGTGGGTTCTGGACAACTCCTGGGGACCAACAAGTCTCCTAAATTGGGTAAAAATTTGGTAGTCGAGCGTGATTCTGACCAAACCACCTCCTTGCATATCCGTTGGTCTAATATCAGTACATCCTTACAAAGTACTGAACCCCTTGACCGTTTATGGGATTTTAATTTTAATGACTTTTATAAAATTTAGAAAATAGTTTTATAAAATATCTTTGTTGATATAATGCAGGCCTATAGGAATTCAATGCCTTACCACAACTCCATCCTATGCATGTAATTAATGAAGAATTCATTATGTTTCCAGCTGAACCTGGATGCTTATCAATCAACTTAACCGCCAAAAAAAAACTTTTCGCAGAAGCGAATTACGAAGTGTGTTATTAAAATTTCACCTGCCATTCTCAGAAAATGTTAAGCATCTCCTTGGATGCGCAGCCGCACAGAAATTACGAAATACTCCTGATGACACTAATATATCCAACTCCTAAATTAAAGGCTTGATGCTTCAAAGGAGAAAAAAACTTTGTTTTTAAGCTAAAAATAATTCAAGCTGCAGATAAGTATCTTATTCGGGCAATGAACCAACGGACATAGTGAGATGAGATTATTTTTTATTTATTTCAGGTCAGATTATTATTTAGCTTACTTTCTATATAAGAGGGGTATTCATGATGTTGTGTTCAATGTAAAATGTTTTACCATGTTGAACGTTATAAGTATAGGATTTTAATTATTTATTTAATGTAATTTACAACTGTACAAAATAATACAATAGGTAAATATGTAGGATGTTTCATATACACTTGAAAATCTTGGGAAGGAACCACCCATTGGTTGAACTTCAAACATTAATTTAAATTAGAAGGTCCCGTGGCCTTCTTCTTTTCAGGCGCCTCGGAGGATTATCAGGGATTGTTTAGGATGAAAGATTAAGAATTAATGGGTTAGGATGGTTTAGGAGTTTGGAATAAAAAGACGCATATCTGTTTTGGGTCAAATCTGCAACGAATGGGATGTTAAGGTCTTTATGAATGAGTTTATTTGTGACGTAATAAGGAGCATCAAGGATTTTACGTTGGATTTTGGATTGTAACGATAGGATGCGGGAAGAATTTGATGGTTTGGTGGAACCACAGAGCAGGAGGGCAGAGGTTTACGACGGAGAGTAAAGGTGATTTGGTGGGATTTATTTTGATTCTCCAGTTTTTACAGCGTTCTTCAATAGATGTTATGTGAGCCTGTAGTGTTTGTGATAGATTATTTGGGTCGAAAGTTTATAACCTTTCCTTCCAAATCTTCATATTGTTTACTTCTAAGTTTTTATTAAAGTAATTGATATCAACCTGCCTAAATTGAGTGAAAAGTTTGGTCACTGAGTGCTTATTTATCTTCTGAGGAAGAAAATCAAGGTGAGCTAATTGACAACTGCCATTACATTATTATTATTGTCATCCGTTGCTTTATTAGTTATAAAAACATCCAAAACGATACTAACACAATCAAAACACAAACTACGAGCAAATAACCTAACACAATAAATAAAATGGTGAGGAGCTCCATTATAATTACATCCAAGAGCTCCAAAGTATAATTACAGAAATTATATTACCTAAAGATCCGAAAGCACTCCGAAATGTTGTTGATTGAGATAATGAATTTTTAAGAAATATTCTATAGGGAGTATTTTTCACCTCATCATCCAAATAAATATGGAATAGATTTTTGTTTTTACATTCCTTGTGTAAATCCGATTTGTATATTATAAATTATTATTAAATAATAACCATAACTTATTGGTAATCGTAACCTTTACAGAAGAACGCGAGGCTTAGAGGATTATAACAATATAATAGGCGAAAGAAGAGCTAATTCGTTACTTTCTTAAAATAATTAGATAATTAATAAGACTTTTAAGACCGCTAGAAACTTTATTATAATACAGATATTAGTTAAATATTAATGCGTATACATGTAGCAGTAAACAGGATCTGTTAACATACCAGACCAGGTAGTGTGATAGTACTACCAATGAGGTAATTGCTGTCAAGACGGAAACTATCAGACAGTTCAACCAAAGCAGTCGTTGCCACAGCTATAAAGTGTCACCGCATAAACCTGCCTTAAGTTATATTAGAATCAATATTTTATAAAGAGTCATACAGTAACATAGAATAATAAAGTGTTAAATGGCATCGTTTTGCAGAAGACAAGAAGTGCATCCAAGCGTCCCTATTCGGAGCAAACATTGCACTGCAGAACTTGAGGAGCAAACAGTTTACGTATTTGTTCTAACTTGCCAAGGATGGGGGAGAGGAATTGAAGGAAATTATTCAGTGTTAATTTGAGTACGCCATTAGAGTGCTTGTGTACAGTGCTTATACTCGTGTCTGGGACAGCAGTTGTTAAGCTCACGATGATTGGAGCCCTAAGTAGAAAGTTAAACTTTTTATCGGGACCCCTCTTTTTCCACTTCTTGGTCGATTTTTCTTTTCTTTTTTTTTTCAGAGGGACGGAACTTCCCAGTGAGGCAGGTGGGGGAGTTTTTCTCCGATCAATCTCTGGGAAGTTTCCGCATTTTTACGGGAGCCATATACAACACTAATTTTATAAAAACACTGTTTTGATTTTTATAACATATTTGTCTGTAGAAAAATGTGTACTTAACCTTCGGAACTAACTTGAGGTTATAAGGGTCAAAACAAACTTAATCTTAACAAACTTATCCAAATTTGGTTCCAAACTGTGGTAAATTTAGTATTATTTGAAAATGGAAGAACATTTTTTAGTCAAATATGTATTTTAGCAGATAATAGGAAAAAGTATAAAAAAATAAAAATAAATTTATGATTTTTTTTTTAGATTGCCAGCAAAAACATTTGTTGGAAAAACTTTACAAATCATCCAAAAAACCTTTCCAGACACTCTAAAGTATACATAATAAATTTCATGTATTATATGTATATGTATGAAGTACTAATCTTACTATTTTTAATGAAGGTTATGAAAAAAAATTCTAGACAACAAAAAAGTTAACTATACCCAGAATTTTGCATTCAGATTTCTTTTTGTTGCAATTTGACTAGTGTTGCAAATTTGACGTTTTAAATATTCTATCAATTTTTAGTTTTTAGTTTTATTATTAGCTCATTGGTAAGGCAATGGACTACTAACTCCAAGAAACCGGGTTCGAATCCAGCTGTGGCTGATAATTATTATCTGTTACCTGTAGCCGTTGTGTCAGCCCTGTGGGTTCGAGAGCCCTCTAGGATCGTCCCATTCAGCCTCATGAAGTGGGTACCGTTAATTGGGTAAAAGTCTAGTGGTATTGTAATCCTAATCAAATCACCTAGCACAACCGTTGGTCTAGTAAGAGTACTTCATTACAAAATACTGAACCTCTGTCCCTTCATGGGTTGTAGCGGTATAAATTTAATTTATTTTTAATTATTCTTTAAATATATATCTGTAATAAAAATAAGAATAATAAATTCATTATATAACTCTAAACATTCTCTACAACAAGCATATTATTTTTCAAAGTTATCTGAAACCCCTGATTGATATAATTCCAAAAACATTCGTCACTTGTGTTAACTTTTTTTTTTAGGTTTAATTTGAGTTTTGCTGTACATCAAATTTGTCATTCTGAGACTATAAATTAATTAAAGAAAAATAACAAAATAAATAAATATTGGCATTTATATACTGAAAAAAATACTGAGAAATCAAAAATTAAAACGAAAGTTTGAAATATATTGTATATATGTATATGTAGTTGAACCGTAAAAATTGATATATAAGAAGATGGTCAGGGTGGCGATCAAAGGAGAAACAAAAATTTTCCGACGTTTCGCCCCACTTTGCAGAGCTTCGTCAGGGCTAAAAAGATACAAAATGATACAATGATAAGAATAAAAATACAAAGATAAGATACAATGATAAGAATAAAAATACAAAGATAAGATACAATGATAAGAATAAAAATACAAAGATAAGATACAATGATAAGAATAAAAATAAGTAACAATGGCAAGAGTAAAATGTTTTATAAAAATACGTAAAATATACATTTAAAAAAATACAGGAGATGTACATAAAACAAAAACAATACGATAAAAAAAAAATTGAGATTAAATAAACGTCAGAAAGAATAATTATAAATAAATGTCTTTAATTGTCAAATACCTCCACGCTTCCGCTTCATTGTTGCCTCCTGTTCAACCGTTTGCTTTGAACAGGTAGGTTGTCCTGACTTGTTCTTTGCTTATTTATTATCATTTTATATCTTTATTATTACTTATTAATTTATAATTATTCTTTCATGACGTTTATTTAATCTCAATTTTTTTTTATCGTATTGTTTTTGTTTTATGTACATCTGCCGTATTTTTTTAACTGTATATTTTACGTATTTTTATAAAAATTTGTACTCTTGCCATTGTTACTTATTTTTACTCTTATCATTGTATCTTATCTTTGTATTTTTATTCTTACCATTGTATCATTTTGTATCTTTTTAGCCATGATGAAGCCCTGCAAAGTGGGGCGAAACGTCGGAAAATAAATAGTTGTAAACTATTTTTGTTTCTCCTTTGACCGCAACCCTGACCATCTTCTTATAAAGAAAGTTTGAAACGTATAAGTTAGGACAGACAAATTCACAAAACATGCAATATCTCGGGAAAATAAACTAAACCAAAACGTGCAATTTAGTGCAATATAAAGAACAAAAGATGCAATTGCACTGAAACCCGTTCTCTTCTTAGTACCTTGCCATAACGCATTATGACGTCATCTTCAGAACCTCAGACAGCCTTCATGGTTCGCTAAATGTGATTGACCTAAATAACAATATAATAATTTGATTAATTTAATAAACCATCAATGACTAACAGCATACATTAAAATAGCTTTAATTTATTCGGAGAACACAAAAACTATCCTAGAAATAATTATAGGTCTGTTTTATTTATTTTTTTGCTATAAATATTAATTTTAAACTGTTAACTGATTCAATCTGATCTATGAACACCAATTTATATTTAGATAAATATAGTATATTATATTATATTTTTTGCAATATGATATTCTGAGTGTTCATTTATACTATATAGACTTGACAAAATGATGAAAAAAAATATATAATTAATAAAATTGAGAGATAGCAATAATAATAATGAAATACTATAAATGTAAAAAAAAAATCAAAATAATATAATATTGCTAGTATATTCTTGTAACATTATAACATAGTATATTCTTGTAACATCAATAAAGCATATAATTGAAGAATGCCCATCATTTCGTCAAGCCTTCGAAAATAATAAAATTCCACGTACAAGAGAATTGGCCCTTAAAGACTCAGCAGAATCATATAGACAAAATAATAAAATTTCTGAAAGAAACTCGACTTTATACTAAAATACAATCCACCAATACTGACCAGTGTAAAAAAGGAAATAGTCTACATCCAACCATCAAATGTCAAGACAAGAAGATAGATGAAGTAAAAAGGGTGTAATAACCTAGATGTTGATCGCCCTGAATAAAAATCTAATCTAAATCTAATCTTCTTTTAACATTAACTAATTGATATCAAATATACTAATTAATTACTTAAAATAAATTAATAATAATTTCTCGAATTGCCACAAAAAGGTTAATGTATAGATACCAAAGAAATAAATTAGCAAATATAAATTCAAATACTAAACACGTAAACGTTACAGAGTTCTATGACTGTATTCTAAAAATAACTAACTTTTCGAAAACCTATTACTCGTTCATTCATTGAATTCCACATTAATTGAATCAGCAAATATAACCTTCCTGAAGTTTTTTACTCTTTTGTGAAATGAAGGAGAATAGAAATCATTTTTACCTTTTTCAGTTGAGTTTGTCTGATGAATTATATTCGTAGAAATTTTAAAAATAGCTTTCGTATTTTCCTTTGTTAATTGGTTTGAGAATTATTCTTTTCAGGAATTCTTTTCCCATAGTGATTTCACGAGCTGAAAATACTCTATAAATGGGGAGAGAAAGGCTTTTTGCTAAAACATGCAGCATATATATCAGTCCATGATTGAATATATAAACACTTAAGAGAGAGAGAGTGAAATCCTTTATTCATCTATGCTGCCTAAATACATCAGGTTGCAATATCACACAGCATACTTATCAATCCGTAATCGGACATATATAAATTACATATACTTACAAGATATAATAAGATAGAAAGAAAACAATTAACGAGAAGCGGGGTGGCTTCATGGTAAAGCACGATGCTACTATACTACTAATTCCAAGGACCAAGATCGAATCCGGCTGGGCAGAAAATTGTTTTCTATTACATGAAGCCTTGAGTCAACCCTGTGGGTTCTGGAGGTTCTGGAGCCCTCCTGGGTCCATCCAGACTCGTAAATTGGGTACCCTCAATTGGGTAAAAATCAGGCTGTCGAGCTCGATTCTGTCTAAATCACCTCCTTGCACAACCGTTGGTCTAGTAGCAATACTACCTTACCAAGTACTCAAGCTCTGAGCCTTCATGGGTTGTAGTGAAACAGATTTTATTTTTTTTAACATATATTAACAAATATAATTTTGTTCTTTTTTTTCAAACACTAATTAACAATAACTCAAATACATTTTTTTTTTCGATTGGCTCTGTAGATCTTTGGAAGTCCAAACCAGCCTTCTCCACGCCTGCCTTTCCGTCCTGATGGATTGCTTCGAGCCACATTTTCCCGCCCATCTTAAGCTCCTTGCAGTAGATCAATTAAAACAACAAACAAATAAATAAGTAAAAAAAGTAATAAATATTTTTTTTTAAAACAGATAAATAAGTTAAAACAAAAATAAATGGGTTAAAAAACGTATATCATTTAAAAAATAAATTAAATTATTGTTATAATGTGATAACTGTAATAATTTATAATTTAAAGGGGATTCAATTCACCATTTCATAATATCGTTATTATTTCGTATCATTTCGAATAAAGTTAATATTAATCAAGAGGTCTTAGTGGCGTCTGTTTTTCATAATTCCATAGTATTATAATAAATTTTTACGATATATATATGTTTTTTTTTATGTTCCACTTCTGGTAATAGAACAATGGTTGGAAAAAAGTCATCCCATTTGGAAGAAATACTTTCCTAGTATTATTATTTATTTCACTATTTTTTGACACCATGGTTACTAGATGGTTAACTGAGCACGTGGTTGATGATATGCCACGGAAAAGTGAATTCTTTGTGAAATGAATCATTCGACTGTATGGTTATATATATAATCATGGGTGGTTTTTCCATGAAATTCAATCCTAGGTATAATTTGTTTTATTTTCATTTTATTTTTAAATTTCCTTACCGCAAATATTACATAAGAAAAGCATTAGGTAATCAGGTAAAATTTTTGGAAATTTCGAATGGATTTGTTATTATGTGTTTTTGAGCTTCCGGATGGTACAAGAGCCTAAGATGAGGAAAAAGGCAGTTATTTCACCCCGATTTTTTATTACATAGTTGAAAACTATATAAAATTAATAGTCAAAATTGATGAGTCTGATTCTACCTATACTTGGTAGGGAGAATAAAAAATGGGGCCTATTTCAAAACATTAAAAATAATTAATTTTTTATTCGGAGCTCTACATCTTTCCAATGACCAACAACAATAGAAAATTTAAAAGAACATTAATTAAAAAAGAGTAAATTGGCTAAAATATGAGCCCTAATATTGACAATTACGTCCAATAGTTCTCGAGATATAGCTCTTTAAAAAGCAACATTTCTTAAAAATCTACTGAAAGATTAGTAGTTAGTTAATTTATTTTGAGAAATCTATATCTCAGGAACTATGTGGCGTACAGATGTCTATTAGCACTCGAATTAAAACTAGTTTAACCTACTATAAAGTAGTTAATAAATAAATAAAAAATTGACAGAAGCAAATGTTTCGACTGAGGGCGTGTTGGTACACAGGGTAGGTTGGTATTCCTCCAACATTTTTCCAGTTGGGAAATTTCAGAGAATGGTATTTGGTGCAATATAACTCATTGTTCACAATATGTTTTCAAGAGGAACAGGAGTCAATATTTCAGGCATGTAAGTTCAAATTATGTAGCAGATAATTTTTATATTTGTCTGATCAAGTCAGTTATTTTAACTCACTGTTTGATTACATTAACGAAAACTATGTATAATTACTAGTCAAAATTGATGAGTCTGCGAAGTATAGGTAGGGGGAGTAAAAATCTGCTGTTTCAAAATGTTAACTAAAATTTTTCATTCGTATTTTTTGGAACTACCAGCAAGAATAAAAAAACCTAAATAGAACATCATATAAAGTCTAAAATTTAAAAAAGAATATTCACACAAGACTGAAAAGACAGGAAACTGCACGCAGATTCCAAAAATTACAGCACTTACTGGACAAACGGTCAAAACTTCCAATCCATTACAAAAGACTGATCTACATGACAATAATAAGGTCCATCTGGACATACGGAGTTGAGCTTTGGGGCTCCACTAAACCTTCCAATTCCTCTCGTATCCAATCTTTACAATCCAAAATCCTTCGTAAAATCCTAAATGCTCCTTATTCTGTTACTAATAAAACCATCCATAAAGACCTAAATGTTCCTTATGCAACCGATCTAGCCCGAATCCGATATCATTCCTTCCATTATAAACTCCCCAACCACCAAAACCCTCTAGTTTCTAACCTTGCTTCCTCTTCCATTCCTGGCAATCCTCCTAGGCGCCTGAAAAGAAGATGGCCTCGTGACCTTATATTTTAAAATGTTTTTAGAGTTCTACTACTGGGTAGTTTCTCTACATGAAGTCATATCATTATCATTATGTCATTATGATCAAATTTGCTTGTTCTGTTTTTTGTACAGTTGTAAATATCAATAAATAAATAAATAAAAAAAATAGCATCTGTTACGTCCAATAGTTTCCGAGATATAGTTTTTAAAAGTAACAGTCGATAAAAAAATCAGTAGTTAGTGAATTTATTGTAGGAAATCTATATCTCAGTAAACATGAGACCTACTGAAGTCTATTACCAATTAATTAAATCTAGTTTAATATAAACTAAAAAGTAATTTATGAAGTTTATCTTCAGAAATAAAAATGTTTATGATGTATTGTAAAATGAATTGATTTCTAGTTGTTCGAAATTTAAAAATGATAGCAGTATACAAAGTTGGCTGTCATTTGTGCTCGAATTGTTGGAAGTTACCGTCCAATTACAAATGATAATTACAACGGAATTGTAAATTCCCTCGGTAGAATTGTCGGCGAACCAATTGGAATTTAACCGCCTTCATTTTAAATAGCTTCTCTCAACATGTCAGACGTAGTCTTGTACTGACCATCGGTTTTACGATTAGGAATGCATGATATCACAGTTTTTGATAACTTTTATATTTATAGTATAAGTAGTATTCTTGATATTTGCTAAAAAAAATTTATTTATAGTTGTTCGAACAAAATTCGGCAAATATTATCCCTAACATTTTGTAAAAGCTGCTATTTTGTATTATCCCTACCTATACTTGGCAGACTCATAATTTTTAACTTTTAATTATACATAGTTTACATTAAAGTAATAAAACATTGGGGTGAAATAAATGATATTTTTTTCCTCTTGGGCTTTAAGACTATAAACTAAGCTGAAAATATTAGCTCCATTGTGCCAACCTTTTCACTCTTTTTCAGTTCGGTATGATGATTATAATTCAATCAATGTTTATTTTCCAATATACTTTTTATTTATTGATTCATGAAAATGAACATTAGACTTACAGTACAAGAGCTGGAAAGAAAAAAAGACAGTTATCTCACCCCAATTTCTGATTACTTTAATGAAAACTATTTATAATTACTAGTCAAAATTGAAAATGAGTCCGCCAAGTATAAGTAGGGGGAATAAAAAATGGCGGCTGTTTCTAAACCTTAAAAAAACACTAATCTTAAAAACTACCAGCAACACTAGAAAATCTACGAGAACATTACTTAAAGAAGAGTAAATTTGCTGAAATATTAGCCCAAAAAGAGCTATTTACGTCCAATAGTTCTCGAGATATAGCTTTTTAAAAAGCAAAATTTCTTAAACATCTACTATAAGATTAGTAGTGAGTTAATTTATTTTGAGAAATCTATATCTCCGGAACTATGGGACGTACTGATGTCTATTAGCACTCAAATTAAAGCTAGTTTAATGGCCTATAAAGAAGTTTATGACCTTTACCTTCGTAGGAATAGAAGTTTTCATGATATTTACTAAAATAAATTGATTTATAGTTGTTCGGACAATAAATTTGATTTATAAAAAACTTTATTTCATAAACTATTGGACGTACAGATGTCTGCCAGCGCTCAAATTAAAGCTAGTTAAAGTTACTACAAAATAGTTAATTATGTTTATCTTTGTAGGAGTAGTAGTTTTTATTTATATTTAGTATATCTAGTAGTCGTTTTTATGATATTTGACAAAATAAACTCATAAAATATTAATTTATAGTTGTTCGTATAAAATGTTGGATTTTTGAAAAAAATATATCTCTAGATCCATTAGACGCACATATGTCAATTAACACTCAAAATAAAGGAAATTTATTAACTTACTATAAAGTAGTTAGTGACACTTATCTTCGTAGGCGTAATAGTTTTTTTGATATTCACATATGAATATAATATAACTTAGGCAGATGAAAATTTGTCTGAACAACTATAAATCAATTTATTTTAGCAAATTTCGTGTAAACTGTTACTCCTGCAAAAATAAACATTATAAAATACTCTATAGCGCATTAGTAGTAGTTTTTATGATATTTGACAAAATAAACTCACAAAATGTTAATTTATAGTTGTTCGTATAAAATGTTGGATTTTTGAAAAAATATATCTCTAGATTCATAAAACGCACATATGTCTGCCAACACTCATAATAAAGAAAATTTAACTTACTATAAAGTGGTTTATGACACTTATCTTCGTAGGGAGAGTAGTTTTTATGATATGCACATATGAATTTGAATTTGGCAAATGAAAATTTGTCCGAACAACTATAAATCAATTTATTTTAGCAAATTTCATGTAAACTATTACTGCCACGAAGATAAACATTGTAAACTACTTTATAGCTCTTTAAACTAGCTTTAATTTGAGTGCTAATAGACATCTATACGTAAAATGGTTTTTGAGATATAAATTTTTCAAAATAAATTCACTAACTACTGAGTTTAAGTTTTCTTGTGTTGTTCCTACTTTTTAAGATATAGAGCTCCGAATGAAAAATTAGTTTTGTTTATCGCTTTGAAACAGCCGCCATTTTTTATTCCCCCTATCTATACTTGGCAGACTCATCAATTTTGACTAGTAATTATACATAGTTTTCATTAAAGTAAGCGAAAATTGGGGTGAGATAACTGCCTTATTCACCTCTTGGGCTCTTGTACTATAGGTAATAGTGAAGAAAGATCACATTCATACTAAAATAAAATAATATAAGAATAAAAATAAAATAAATTAATGATAAAAAGAAGCACATAAAAATAAATAAAATCTCTCTTAAAATATTTAAAAACAGAAGGACAAAGAAAATGAACAAAATCAAACAATGTGTTATGAAAAAATAAATACATAAAATAAATAATAATATAATCTCTAGTCTCATTTACACTGACTCTATCTCCCAGGTGTAAGGGGTAGAGCAGAGCTCAAAAGATCCCAGCGCATCCCTCTCTTGGCATTTTTACTTTTATGTGAGCAGAATTTACTCATTGTTACCGATATTAATATGGAATTACGATACCCTCTGAAGGTTTGAATACAAGTTTGAAAAACATTGGTAAATTCAGGCATGTGCAAGCTTGTGTATGGGTTATTTGGATTGGCGGTACACATTGGATGTCGGCTTTTGGGCACAAATCAAAGAACGCTTGTGCTGCTTCCACACGATTGTTATCAGTTTGCATTATTTTAGAACTGCCAACAGTTGAATATTTATGCTCTCTGTATTTTAATTAATTAAAGAATATCCCCAATCTTCAGATTCATTAACTCTTTTTTCTTTTTTTAAGATTTTATATTTTTAAATTCTACCGATTCGAAGTAAATACATTATATAAATCTTATTAATAAACTTTAGCAGTTTATTTTAATTTAAAATAACCGAAATATATATTTCTGAAAACATTATTTGTCTACGTAATTAAATTTAATGGTTTCTGATAAAATTCTAGAACGAAGGTTGGATTTATAGGTTATGTTGTCCTATTTATATACATTTTTATCATCTACAACCTACGTGATGATATTTCCTTTTTTCTCATATCACCTATCCATGTTTTGGATTGGTTGCCTTTTTTATTATGAAAGTAGCGTAAATCGAGTGTAATAGCAAAAAAAATTAAAAATAACGAAACAAGCGTGTGCACACAGATGTTAGTTATTTACCGAGCATTTGCTCAAGCCTTGATTTTCAAACGTGTGCAAAAGATCGAGCATTAGACTTAAAAATATTTCGACCATTTCAACATTGAAAAGCATATAATATTCATATCTGAATTTATTCACAGAATTTATATTCATTTGTTTAAATATTCACTATTTAAACATTTTTATACGAACTTAATAACTATTAACACACACAATTTTGATCCAAATATACTCTCAACTTATATTTTCAGAAACTCTCCAACGTCTTGGCCCTCAAGCCAAGTAAGACAACTTTAAATATCATGTTAAATATCATGCTAATTTCCCATGTCATATATAACTTATATATATATATAATCTTCTCTTTTTCCACATACAAACATCATTTATAAAAAAAAAATAAATAAAGTCTGTTATAAATGATGTTTGTAAATGGAAAAAGAGAAAATTATTTGTATGAAAAAGTTTTAAATTTATGATATAAAAAGTTATATATGACATGGGCAATTAGCCTACAGAAAAGATTTTAAAGAATATGACATCAATATTTAAAGTTGTTTCCTTGAAAATGGTCTGAGGGCCGAAACGTTGGAGAGTTTCTGAAAATAAATGTTGTGAGAGTATTTGGATCAACATTGTGTGTTAGTAATGAAATAAACCACTCTCAAACAATCATTATAATATTTCATTAATCTAAACTTAATGGTTTTTTTTTTTTTTTTTTAATAATAATATTTATTGTTATTTACATCTATATACATATATACACATCAAGTAAATTTGCTGTAAGTGATATTATGACATGATAATACATGTGAAGAATCTACCCATTGATAGAACTCCAAAAACATTTCTAAAGGAGAAAATCTCAAGGCCATCTTCTTTTCAGACGCTTAGGAGGATTATTAGGAAGTGAAGGAGAAGCCAGGTTAGAAACGAGTTGGTTTGGGTGGTTGGGAAGTTTATTATGGAAGGATTGGTATCTGGTTCTGGCCAAATCGGCAACATAGGGGACATTGAGGTCCCGATGGATGATTTGATTTATGACAAAGTAAGGAGCATTAAGGATTTTACGAAGGATTTTGGACTGTAAGGATTGGATTCGAGAGGAATTAGATGGTTTAGAGGACCCCCATAGCTCAACTCCGTATTTCCAAATAGGCCTTATAATAGTTAATAATGTTAAAATACTTTTTGGTCGAAATACATAAAAAAAAATCTAGTAATAATTTTTAATTTTAGAGCAGTACTCAATTATTTTTTTTTGTAGGGATCGTGGAGGCACCGTGGTAAGGCACGATGCTATTAACTCCAAGGACCCGGTTTTGAATTCGGCTGGGCAGAATATTATATTCTATTACACTTTGAGTAAACCCTGTGGGGTCTGGAGCCATCCTGGTGTCCATCTACCCTCATAATTGGGTAAAAATCTGGCGGTCGAGCGCGAAATTCCGACCAAATCACCTCCTTGCACAACCGTTGGTCTAGTATCATTACTTCCTAAAGTATTGCTCCCTTAACCCTTCGTGGGTTGTAGCGGTACAGGTATTTTTTTTATTCAATTCTTTTTTTCATCTACAAACACACAATTTCGCAGCAATATATATATTATATTAAATTAATTAGATAATATAAACAACAATATGGTGGCCATGAGGACCCCAGCAGTGCCTCCGCTGATCTCTACTGCTTCTGCGGACAGATTCGCAACTACAGTGCGCGCGTGCCGAGGCCATCCGGAAGTCATACATAGCCTAATGATTGACAGCTTTCTACTTTTTGCTTAGTAGAAAAAAAATAGTTAGGAATACATAAGTCTATGTACAATATTGTATATATCTTATTATATGTGATACAACGTAGTATAAATATATATATATATTTTAGGAAGATGGACTGGATGCGGTAAAAATAACTTAAATAGTAATAAAACTTTTTAATATGAGACAATGTTTCATCTCTTATTGTAGAGCTTCATCAGAGCTAAAAAAAAAAAATACAAACAACTAAAATAATGTACCAAAGTAAAAAAATAAATAACATCAAATAAGAGTAAACTAAAAAAAATAAAATCAAGTAGATAAACAAAAATTATAAAAATGTATTGGACTAATAATAAAAACAATAACAAATAAAAAAGTATATAAAAAGAAATATAAAAAATTCTATACTATACACACTAAAAGATGGAAAATAAGGGAGAAAAAAATAACAAGGTAGGACACCTCCCTTATAGAATGGAAGGAAGCACAAGAATAAGCTTTATTATTTTATCTTTTTTTTTTATCCCTGATGAAGCCCTACAAAGTGGGACGAAACGTTAGCTCATAATAAATAGTTTATTTATTATTTGAATTTTTTTGGTTGCACCCGGACCATCATATATTACATATGGCTAAAGAACGAGATTGCTATAAATATATATAATTTTAATAATTATAATTTAATTTATTTATTTGTTTATGGGTCAGCCTGTACGAATAGAGTTAGCCAGTGAAATACATACAACCATAAAATAAATAATCAATTTTAGTAATTTTACAAAAATGATGAGTGAAAGATCGTTTATATAAACTAATAACAAACAATATACCCAAGCTGGACTATCTACATTCATTAAAATAAAACAAAAACGTCACTTCATATTTAATAATATTAAAAAAAAAACACACAGAACAAAAACTATACTTCTTATTGGGACGATAGGTATCTAAGCAAAAGATTTGGTGTTACATATATAAAAAAGAATTTAAGATCCAATCCAGAGAGTACAAACAGAAATTTATATAATTAATTAGGTATATATACTTATAATATATTGTATTATATATTTTATGTCTGGTAATTGAAATGAATCACTACCTTTATTACTATTCCCCCTATACCTCTCCCACGGTACATCTTGTAATACATTTATAATCACATGAATTGCAGTGTTTGTTCCACAGTCTTGATAAATACGAGATTAAAATGTTTTTGTCTTTCGTACGGCCAGTAACATGTTTTTTTAAAAATTTATTGTATGCTATTTAAGTTAGTAAAGGTTGTTTACTAAGTGCTAAAACATTTAATAAACTAAAAAAAAAAAATGAATCTACTAAAGCCAAATTTCTAATCTCTTTTCTCTCACGAATATGTTACGGACTTAACCACGCTTTAATTATAATAATAAAAAAATAGATAAAAACCTAGGTAAACTCAAAAGAAATAATAATAAAGTTAATTCTTAATTTAAATACGTACAAGAAAATATAGAAGAAAATGGAGAGTGGGTTTTTAAGAAACATTTCAACCCTTCTCATCACAATAACAATTATAAGCGTTTTTTTTTCTTAATTCCCTATCTAATCATTTCTTTCATAGGGAAGAGGTTACTTACAAGATACCACCCTATTCTAACACCTTGGTAGGGGGTCATATTTTCATTTCATGGAACCGTCACAGAAATAAATGTCGACTCCCCAGGTCGGATTCGAACCGGTGCCTCTGCAGTTCCGAGGTTGCAAGGATCTACGCCTCAACTCCCTGAGCTAGAGACGACCCAATAGGTTTTTAACCAAATAGAAATATAGCTTGGCATATAGAACCACAGTGTGAGCATGTGCTAGTTTAGAGAAAAGGGCACACCTAAATGGAAAATAAAATCTAAAAAGTAAAGTTGATCACAACTTCGGAACTCAGATTAACTAAGTTGTGGTTTATAGTTCAGCATTGTAATACAAACTGAAACAGAAGGTAGACTGTGATAGATTCCTATTTCTATGCCACTCCCCAGGATTTCATCCTGGAACAATTTTGTGCTTCACTTTTTCTGGAAGCTTACCCTGTCAATTAAATTTCTTCCTCCAAGTCACATGTTAAGTCTATTTAGAATAAACCTTATTTAATCATAATAAAAATATCTGTCACCTCAGTGAATATGTGGTTAAGTCGAATTTTGGTCAAAATGAATTAAGTGGTCTAAGAGAATCACAGAGGCAACATCTTCATATTGTGCATAAGTGTCTAAGTCAGTCAACGTTTTAAAACAGAGTTATTGCGATGTGTTTTTTCGATGATTTACCACAAACACCTGATTTTACATAAATGTTCAAACTTTAAAAGTTGTCCCCTAAAAAGTAAGGAATTTTGACTTGACCACATATTCACTGGGGTTACAGATATATTACCTCGACTTTGGATACCAAATTAACTTTTTTTTCTCCTCCTTTATTTATTGATACGTTTTACAATCTACCACAACCTTGGACAATTAATAATAGAGATAAATAGTCATATTCATACAAAAAAAAATAAAAATTACACATAAATAAATAAAATCTTTATATGTATATAAACGGAAAAATGAACATAAACTATGTACATGAAAAAATAATAAATAAAATAAAAAAAACCAGACTAAGATAAAATAAAAATAACATTCCATCTCAATTTTGAAATATTTTTGTTATTTATTGTCCATGTTGTGATTTATTCTATTTTTCAAATGTTATGCATTTTTTTACTTTCACTTACTTAAATGTGGAATATAAGTATAAGTCATCAGGACTAAAAAAGATACAAACAACTAGAAAAATGATCCAAAATAAGATAATAAATTACATTAAATAACAGTAAATTTAGCCTTACCTTAGCTAAATATGGTAAGTAAAATTAAAATGTATAGTGAAAAGTACAAATAAAAAAAAATTATAAAAAGTTATTAGACTATTAATGAAAATTAAATAACAATAAATAAAAAAGTAGCTTAAAAGAAATATAAAAATGTCCATACAGACTTCTAAAGGACTGAAAATAAGGGAGAAGAAAATAATGAATAAGGTAGGATACTTAGCTTATAGAATGGAAGTAAGCTCAAGAATAAGCTTATTTTATATATATTATGCATTATTTTAGTTGTTTGTATCTTTTTTAGCTCTGATGAAGCTCTGGGACGTTTCGTCCCACTACGTTACCTTATATTAAATAGTTACTATTCGAGTTCCTTTGACCACACCCAGATATTAAACATGGTCAAACAATGATGTTCCAATAAAAATATATATACTTATATATCTACTTATAATATTTTATAATGATACTATTTTTTTCTATGCTATATTACAGTTCCTCTTGTAATTTAATACATGTTTATGTTATAAGTTCAATAAATTAATTAATAATTTTAAGAAGCGTATTGTTCACAACCCAAAGTTGTTCAGAGTATGATTCAAAGGCCCCATCTCCAATCTGGAGGGCCAAAAATGATCCTGTTGGTTAATTTCAACAAATGGTATAGTATTTTACTGAAATAGTTTAAAAGATATAAGCAATGGAAGGAATAAAGTCTTCCTTCTATAAGATTAAAAGTTGAGCTTTGTTTTCCTCGAACAAGGAGTAGATTAAATAAATGTAATTTCCATTAAATAAAACGGAGAAGGATAATAAAATAAAATGGACTAAAGGAGATAAGATGGAAGGAGCAATGTAGAAGAGGATGATAAAACTTTGGAGCATTATCTAGGTCGGGACACTGGAGCGGAGCGGAGGTCGTTCACCCCCTGGTCGATATGGCTAGACCTGCCACAACCCCGCGAATAGTCAATACTCCGCTTCGTCGGGGAGCCGTCCCGTTCCGCAGGATGTCTCGTCGGAGGCTATGCCTGCTTTATGGTGTCTGCAGTGAGGGGAGGGGTTCCTCCTAATGTCTCGGGTCCTACTTCTTTTCTCTACCTTTATAATCCTAAGACTTAACTTTTGAAAAATTATGTTGGGTCACTAACAAAGGTCCCTTTTTCTCAAAAATTACTAAAGCTTTCAAAATGAAATGTTACTTATATTTTATTTCTCACATAGTAAATAAAATTATTTATTATTACTCACATATTAGAACATTATTTCGATTTTAAGTGAACATAGTTAATAGAGAGGGTTATACGGCTATGTTAAAAAGTATAAATGTAATAATATTATAAAAGGTGAATTAATTAGCTAAATTAAATGAGAAAAAACAAAACTCGGAGCAAAAATAGCGTTAAAAAAAATCATAACTCTGTTTAAAAGAAACAGAATTTTACATGATTCTAGTAAACTCAAATAAATAAAAGCAAGTCAACACTGAAATCTACATAAGAAATGAAACTAATTAAACTTAAAAAAAGTAATAATAACAAAGTTTGTTCCTGCCAAGAACACATCATGGTTTCTTTAAAGTAAAAGTTCCTGTCGGTAGAGTTTAGCAAAAATGGTACTGTCACATATCAGGCATATATTCGTTGAAAAGATGGATAAAAAATTATCGCATTATATTATTCTTTATAAAAAAATATAGAAAAACTTTATTAAAAAAAAAAAAAAAAAAGTGCTACCTAACTTTATTAGGTTGCTAACTACACTGCATACTTACATAAATCTATTTAGACATTTTTTTTAAAATCCACAAAATATATACATAATCCAGAAAACAAAATATAATAATAGTATTTTACATTGTTTTTTTGTTTTATCGCTTTGGTTCTTTTTTATTTTCTTCTACTTTCATTACTTTATTAATTTTTTTTTATTAATCTTTTTTTCCCTATTTTTCATAATTTTCTCTTCCAGTCCAATGTATCTTTCCTCTTTTCTTTTCCTTCTTTTTCTCCTCTTTAACATAAATAGAACAAAATTAAAACTCAAAATACAAATAATAATCATAAATAAATAAAAATATAAAAAAGTTATAAAGCCTATAACCTGACTAAGCTGAAGTCTAATTTTTTTCATAAAAATGTGTTTTTGGTATTAATTCTTTTTGCACAAAAGTTATATATATGTAATATAGTTAATAAATTAAAAAAATAATTGATAGAATAATAGAATAGAGTAATTTCAGTTTCAAATGACTTTTTGTTTTTGAGCTAGGATGTTGATGTTAATGTGTATAAACAATTTTAATTGTTAATAAAGAGAGTCATATTAATTGTTAATTTGCTAATATTATAAATACTGAATTAATTATAAAAGAAATAATTTGATAAACTAAAATATAATCTGATAAACCCAGAATAGCCTGCAATTTTTTGGCAATATTGTAGCTGCGATAGACTAAGTTATGCTTGAGAAATGCCGGGAGGGCCGAAACGTAGGAGTGGAGTAATAAGAAATTAAGCAAATTGAACCTAAATGGATATTTTTTATGATAATTGATAAAAGAATTCTTTTCTTCACCTAATGAGATAATTGCACGACTATTCCAGTCAAATAAACCTAAATTATTAAGAAAAAATATATATATATATATATTTTTGATCTTGATCAATGTTTTTTTTTTTTATGTTTATTTATTGCTATTTACAACTGTACATTATAATACATTTAGTAAATCTGATATAAGTTAAATTGGAGTGTTACAGGCGTGTAGAAAAACTACCCATTGGTAGCACTCTAACGACATTTTACATTAGCTGGTTTCGTAGCCATCTTCTTTTCAGGTGTCTCGGAGGATTGTCAGGACTGGAAGAGGATGCAAGATTAGAAACTAGGGGGTTTGAGTGGTTGGAGAGTTTATAATGGTAGGAGTGATATCTGGTTCGGGCTAGATCGGTTACATAGGGAACATTAAGGTCTTTATGTATGATTCAATGTTGGTTTAGTCTAATTTTTCCTCCATCATTTTGATTAATAGCCAATAATCATTAATTTTTATAATTTTTAGAAACGTAAGAGTGCTGTAATATCAAATTAAACAGGTTGATCGTAAATAGATATTTTCTATAATAATTGATAAAAGAAAGTTGTTCTGAAAGAATTCTTCAATTCACTTCATTAGACAATTGCAGGACTATTCCTGTCAAATGAACCTAAATTATAATGAACATTTCGATTGATAGTCAATAAAAATTAATTTTGTCATCTCATCTTCGGGGAGTTACAAACAAATTCCCAATATTCATCCCATTAATGCAACATTTAATAAAAATACCACAATTTCTTTTTAAATTTACGAAAAATTCCCTGAATTAATATATATATTTTAATAACCACATTTTATATTTTCCTTACTAGTCTTAAATATTAATAATTAACATATTGTTGTCAATTAAATAAAACATTAATAATTAAAAATATGGAGATTCAACTCTAATATACCTTCTTGAACCAGGTTATCTTTACTATAGATAAACAATAGATTACCACTAAATCAAATCTCTCCTACCTCTGTTCCATATATTGTAAATCTATTAACAATATTTTTTAGTTATTTTATTTTATTTTATCTACATATTTTTCTGTAGATTAGTTAAAAGATATATTAAATCAGATAATTGTTTTTAAATTTAAAAATGAGGACAATCTGGACATATGGATTAGAGCTTTGGGGCTCCACTAAACCTTCGAATTCCTCTCGTATTCAATCCTTACAATCCAAAATCTTTGTCAAAAATAAAATTATACATAAAGACCCCTAAATGTTCCCTATGTACCCGAACCAGATATTACTCCTTCCATTATAAACTCCCTAACCACTCAAACCCCCTAGTTTCTAACCTTGTATCCTCTTCTATTCCTGACAATACTTCGCCTGAAAAGATGATGGCCACGAGACCAGCATATGTAAAACGACATTAGAGTGCTGCCAGTGGATAGTTTCTGATTTTTCTCAGGATTTCAAGCAAAATTTTTTATCTCAGGAACTATGAGACGAACAGATGTCTATTAGCACCCAAATTAAATCTAATTTAATGGACTATAAATAAAGTTATGACCATTGCCTTGCTAGGAATAGTAGTTTTCATGGTATTTGCTAAAATAAATTGATTTATAGTTGTTCGGACAATAAGTTTGATTTATGAAAAACTTCATTTCAGAAACCATTGGACGTAAAGTTGTTTGCCAGGGCTCAAATTAAAGCCAGTTAAATTTACTACAAAATAGTTAATTAAGTTTATCTTTGTAGGAGTAGTAGTTTTTATGATATTTGACAAAATATACTCACAAAATGTTAATTAATAGTTGTTCGCATAAAATATTGGATTTTTGGAAAAATATATCTCTAGATCCATTAGACGCACTCATGTCTGCCAACACTTAAATAAAGGAAATTTAACTTACATAAAGTGGTTTATGCCACTTATCTTCGTAGGGGTAATAGTTTTTTTGATATTCACATATGATAGGCAAATGAAAATTTGTCCGAACAACTAAAAGTCAATTTATTTTAGCAAATTTCGTGTAAACTATTACTCCTGCGAAGATAAACATTATAAAATACTTTATTGAGCATTAAATCAGCATTAATTTGAGTGCTTATAGACATCTGTACGTCAAATGGTTTTTGAGATATGAATTTTTCAAAATAAATTCACTAACTACTGATCTTTTAGTACGTTCCATACATTTTTATGAAATGTTGCTATTTAAAAAGTATATCTCGAAAACTATTTAACGTAAATAACTCTATTATGGCTCATATTTTAGCGAATTTTCTTTTCTTTAAATGACGTTCTCTTAGGTTTTCTTGTGTTGTTCCTACTTTTGTGGTCTCTTCCAATTTTGACTATTAATTATACATAGTTTTCATTAAAGTAATCAAAACTTGGGGTGAAATAGCTGCATTTTTTCTCTTCTTGGGCTACCATTTGATTTCCTCAAATTTACTTGATGCATTTGTGTACAGTTTTAGATATCAATAAATAAAAAAATAAAATTTTTTTTTATAATATGCTATCATGTTATTTCTCTGCTGTAATTCCCACTTTTAATGTCAAATGAAGGTAGGTTAGTCAGTCGTGTGATGCAAGTAGTTACTTTTTAAGTAAGTAAAAATTTTTTTTTAATTACTAAATTTAAATATTTCGAGAAATATGTTTATGAAAATAATTATTTAATTTATTGGTTATTCAGTATTGAATTAGAACTTGAGTAAAAAAATATATATAGTATTTAAATTTAATTTTATATTTGTTATAATATTATTTAATGGTTCGAAGAACAGACAACTGCTGAGGCTGGTGGAGAAGAGGAAATTCCGAGCATAACTGCCCGTCTCGCATGTGATGTTATTCCTGTACCTCCCTTCTTGTCAAGTATATATATACTTCATAAGAAGGTTAAAAAAAAAAATGGGATAAAATAAATGAAGAAAAAACAAAACTCGGAGAAAAATAGTGTTAAAAAAAATCTTAATCTGTTTAAAAGTAACAGAATTTTACATGGTTCTAATAAACTCAAAAAAATAAAAGCAAGACAGCAATGAAATCTGCAGAAGAAATAAAATTAATTAAACTATAAAAAAGTAATAATAACAAATATTGTTCCTGCCAAGAACACAACAGTTTAACAAAAGATAATGTATTAAAGTGACAGTTCCATTCGGTTGATTTTAGCCAAAATGTTATTGTCACATATCAGGCATATACTGGTTGTAAAGATAGAGAAAAATGTATCCTAATATATTATTCTTTATAAAAATACTTACAAACTTTATTTTAAAAAAATTGTTACTACACAGTAGGTTTACTTAAATCTATTTAAACAATTTTTTTTTAACATTTACAAAATATAGGCATAATTGAGTAAACAATATATAACAATAGTATATGATTTTTTTTTTTTGTTTTACCCCTTTGATCCTTTATTTTTTCTTTTTTTATTACTTTATTATTTTTTTTTTATATTAACTTTTTTTTTTCCTATTTTTCATAAGTTTCTCTTTGAATCCAATTTTTTTAAATAGAATAAAACTAAAATAAAAAATACAAATAATAATAAACATTATAAATAAATAGCAGTATACAAAAGTTATATTAATATGATTAAATATAGTTAATAAAATTAAAAAATAATTGATGGAATAATGGAATAGAGTAATTTTAGTTACAAATGACAATTTGTTTTTGAGCAAGGTTGTTGATGTTAATGTGTATAAAAAAAGTTGATTGTTAATAAAGAGAGTTATAAGGCTACATTAAAAACTGTGAAACTAATTCTATTATAAAAAGTGCATTAATAAGAAAAGAAATAAGTTGATAAACTAAAATATAATCTGATAAAGCCGGAATATACTGCAATGTTTTGACATCATTGTAGCTGTGTTATTTAGAATAGGCTATCCTAATGGGCCGAAACGTAAGAGTGGAGTAATAAGAAATTAAACAAATTGAACCTAAATGGATATTGTTTATAATTGACAAAAGAATGTCATTATGGAAGAACTCTTCACTTCACTTAATTAGATAATTCCACGACTATTACGACAGTATGACTAAATACAGGAGAAAAATCCTGAGATTTTAAGAAATTTTGGTTTTTAAAACCCTATATCTCGAGAACTATTGGACATAAATAGCTCTTTTAGGACTAATATTTCAGAAAATTTACTCTTCCTTAAATAATGTTCTCTTCGATTTTCTAGTGTTGTTGGTAGTTTTTAAGATATAGAGCTCCAAAGGAAAAATTAATGTTTTTTTAACGTTTTGAAACAGCCGCCATTTGTTATTCCCCCTACCTATATTTGGCAGACTCATTAATTTTGACTAGTAATTATACATAGTTTTCATTAAAGTAATCAAAAATTGGGGTGAGATAACTGCTTTTTTGGGATATTCACCGACCATTCTCCACAAACAGTTCACTGTAAGTTCTCCATGTTTTAAAGCTCTGATTCCAGATTGCTCTTTATTTATCAATTATTTATATGATCACATTAAATTAATTTAAATTAAAACTCAACATACTGTGAATAGTTTATTTATTATAATTAATTTTCATATTTTAATTATTATAAAAATAGTAATAAAAAATTAATTTATTCCCATCGATATAACGACATTTAATTACTTTCTAAATTGGTCTGATAAAATCTAAAACTAATAATACTCATGTTTCACAAAAACGAGTATTAGTTGATACGACACATTAAAGGTAATTCAAAACAATAATTAAATTTAAAATGTAAATTAATGCTTAATTTAAGGCATACAATTTAATCATATAAAAGGTGATTCTCAGATTACGGAAGATTTTCATGAATGAACTTCAATGATTTCAACTGACAATAAAATAACATTCAATAAAAATATATAATACAATTAAAATAAGCCACAATTTATTTTTTTTTTTTATAGGATCCAGGGGTTAGGATTTATAGGGTTAAAACAAACAGAAAAAGCTAAACTTTCCTTATTCGTTTCTTTATCAAACTAATTAGTGGTTTGGAAACCTTTTTAGGACTGCCAGAAATGCGTTTCCGTGTTGTGTGTGATAGGAACTAATTTTTAAAATAATTTCTACATGTATGACAAAACAGTTCAAAAGCCGGGAGAAAAAGTGAAAACTATGAATAATTACTAGTCAAAATTAATGAGTCTGCCAAGTATAGTTAGGGGAATACAAAATAGCGGGTGTTTCAAGATGTTTAAAAAAATTAATGTGTCATTTGGCGCTTCATATCTTCAAAACTAGCTGGAACGTTAGAAAAGAAAAAAAAAAGAGCATCATTTGAAGCAGAGTAAATTTGATAAAATATTGGCCCGAACAGAGCAGTTTAAGTTCAAAAGTTTTTAAGTGTTTTACAGTTTTTTAAAATGCAATTAAAATTTTATGTTATATATACTGAAAAATCAGTAGTTAGTGAATTTACTGTGGGAAATTAGTATTTATTGGTAGTATTTATGAGGGTAATTAGTACTCAAATTAAAGCTAGTTTAGTGCGCTATAAAGTAGTTTACTACATTATCTTCGTAGGAGGAGTATCATGTGCCAAAATAAATTAACAAGATGATGATTTTTAATCAATCGGATACATTCTTTATTTATGAAACATTTTATCTCAGAAACCAGTGGACGTACAGATTTATGCCAGCAGTCAAATTAAAGATAGTTTAATATATTATAAAGTAGTTTATAGCGTTTATCTTTGATGAGGGAGTAGTTTTTATTTGCATATGAAATTTTGTTCGAGCAACTAGAAATCAATTTATTTTAGCAAATATCATGAAAACTACTACTCCTACGAAAATAATTTGTCATAAACTGCTTTATAGTACATTACACTAGCTTTGATTTGAGTGCTAATAGAAATCTATCTAATGGTTTCTCAAATATAGATTTCAGACAATAAATTCATAAACTGTTGATTTTTCAGTATATATTTCTTTCCAAAAAAAATTCTGTTTCTGGAACTATCGAATGTAAACAGCTCCACTAGAGTTCATATTTTGGCGAATTTGCTCTACATTAAATAATGCCTTATTAGGTTTTCTAGGTTTTAACGACATGAAGCTCCGAATGAAATATTAATTTATTTTAACATTTTGAAACATCCGCCATTCTGTATTCCTTCAACTATACTGGGCAGTCTCATTAATTTTGATTAGTAATTAAACATATTTTTCATTAAAGTAATCAAAAATAATAGTAGTTAGAAAAAAAAGTTACTAATAGCGTATAACGCTCAACTTTTGCCAGAACAATGAGAATAACTAAAAAACGAACTAACCAATTTTCGTCTATGCTTAATAGTTTCTTTTTTATACGAAGAAACTATAAACAATATCTACAATTATTTTTCCCCCTTATCATAACATAATATTACTGATTAAATAAAATCAATTGTATCCAAATTAAAGTTTCAAAAAATTCTTAATTTCCTTAAAAGATTAACGTTTTGGCCAATTCGGCAATCTTCGAGGATAATGTTAAATACCAATTTATACTCACATAAAATATTTAAAAATCTATTTGAGGCTATTTGAGGCCTTCTGCCCAGGTCTCCAGTTTCAGTTAAAATTATCTTGCTATCATCAAGGTGTAATAGTGTTATTTTTTTATATATATTTTAACGGCATTGGAATTTTCCATACGGCCAGTTATAAATTCAATTATTTGTATACCCATTATTTTCACCATGGTTAGGAGACGAAGTTTTTCATTTTGTGGGACCGCCACTCAATGAAAAAAGTCAACGCCCCAGACCGAATTCATACCAGCACGGCCAATAGATCTCAGAATGATAAGGCTGTGTCCAACCACTGAGCCACGACGGCCCTATGTAATAGTGTTAAACTTATTATAATTTGAAAGTTTAATATTAATGAAAGAGTGACATAATAGAGTAATTTTGACCTGGGCAGAATAGCCTGCAAATAGTTTTTTCAATATTTTATTGAATGAAAATTTGTATTTAAGATTTTCTTTGAGGATGTCAGAATTGGCCGAAACGTTGGACGTTCGAGGAAATAAAGAATGTTTTAAGACTTTAATCGGAATACAATTGATTTTCTTTAAACAATAATTATCAGTCTCGAGATAAGTGAAAAGATTGTGTGTAACTATAAATATTGTTAAAGAAAAGTATTAAACATAGACAAAAATTCGTTATTTGTTTGTTTAGTTATTCTCATTGTTCGAACAAAAGTTGAGAGTTAGAAATTATACGCAATTAGTAAAATGTTTTTCTAACTACTATTATTTTTCATTACTTTTACGAAAACTATATACTATTTCTAATCGAAATTAATGAGTCTGCCAAGTATAGTAAGAGAGAATACAAAAAAACAGATGTTTCAAAATGATTTTAAAAAAATCAATTTTTCATTCGGAACCCATGACGTTGAAAAAAACTAATTAAACATAATTTGAAGTATAGCAAATTTACCAAAATATGAGCCCTTGTAGAGCTGTTTACAGTTTTTCAAAAACATTTCATGAAATATATACTGAAAAATCAACTGTTTGAGAATTTATTGTCTGAAATCTATATCTCAGGAACTATGAGACGTACAGATTTCTATTAGCACTCTAATCAAAGCTAGTGTAATGTACTATAAAGCAGTTAATGAGAATTGTTTTCGTAAGAGTAGTATTTTTCATGATATTTGCTAAAATAAATTCATTTCTATTTTTTCAACTACTACCTCATCGACGATAAACGCTATAAACTACTTTGTAATATATTCAACTATCTTTAATTTGACTGCTGGCAGAAATCTGTACGTATTATTTTTGATTACTTTAATGAAAACTATTTACGATATAATTACTAATCGAAATTAATGAGTCTGCCAAGAATAGTTAGAGAGAATACAAAAAACCAAAGTGTTAAAAAAAAAATTTTTCATTCGGTGCTCAATATCGTTAAAATTACATACAACACTGAAAAACCATATAGAGCATCATTTTAAGTAGAGCAAATTTACCAAAATCCAAAACCTAGTAAAACCTTTTAATTTTGAGGAAATAAAGAATGTTTTGATACTTAAATTTGAATACAATTGATTTTATTAAAAAATATTTATAATCATGATGGTATTTTTTTTATTTTATATAAATAGAATGTTTTTTGTAATATTTTTTTTTAAGTAACAATTCTCTACGAATTAGGTTCGTTCCTAAATTTATAATTTATTCTTCCCCTCTGACTCCGGAGCGTACAGAAATTTAAACAAGGTACAAACAACAAAGGCAGACCCCTAACAAAAAAAAACCTTTTACATCCCATATTTACTGAAGTGCCGCGAAAATCCTTTGTCGCCTGCTCAACCATGGAAACGGCTATTGTTGTTCCACGGTACAGTTGAGGAAACATATTGTAAAAATCAAAATTGCTAATTCAATTATTATTTTTTAATACAAATCCTAGGGCTCCCTCTGTCGAGGATATAATTGACCAATCATTCATTCGTTGATTTCTGCATTCTTTTAACTTCTCTTTTTCACATTTAGGTAATTATCTCTGACTGAGAAAGGACAAGAGTCAAATTTAGCCATGAAATCGCCAGGTTAAATGACTTGCTAAGCAAACAATGCAGTTTTCTCACTCCCTAGTTAAACTAATAACGATTGTTAGTATAATATTTATTCATATTATTCATTGTATTCACAGGATCCCATATTATACTAAATAGTACATATATAAGTTACATGAAAACGGGAAGAAACTTATAAATAAAAGGAAATGGGTAGAGGAAGAACACAGTCTGAATACGAAAGCAAGACTGGCTTTATTGTCGGGAATGATCCACCTTATATAGATATCTACAACAAACTATGAGCTGATATCACATTCTATCGAACCGTAACAATCATCTGCCATTTCACGAACATTCCCTGTAAAGTTTTAAACGCAATAATACAATAGGATATACAATGATACAATTAATAAAACTAAAATGCTTAACTACTATAATAAGGGTAACAACAAAACAAATAAAAATAGGATCTTCCCCGAGTCAATACTTTCACTAATACATAATAAAAAAAATAAGAAAACTCTTCGATCATAACATTAATAAAATAATAACGAGAGAAAAAAATAAATAGAAAATTTAAATAAAGAAATAAAATAGGGCTTAGGGGACAAAATTCTGAACAATAATTTTCAACGTATGTTATCAGAGGACAGGGAATCTCCGGCACAGGAAGGTTTAATTGTTCCATTTGCAACGTCCTTCTCTTGTACGGTTCATTCAAAATTTTTTCACGGTGTTGTGCTCTCTAATCTGGGAATGGTAGCGGCGCTGTTTCGAATCTGGTCTGGTCGACTTTGTTTCTAAGGCGGTCCAACGAAATGAAAACTTGACCCCTCACCATGGTGTTAGAATATGGTGGTAACCTGTTTATAACCTCCGTATGTTTGAAATGACTAGGAAGTCTGTAAAAAACAAAAAAAATGTGTTGTGCTCTCTGATCGCAGTCATCCAAATGATCCTTCAAAATGCTTCTTCTTTTTCCCCAGTGGTTCCCACCTTTCGATAGACCATCGTCCCCTGTTTAATATCCCTTGTCATTTCCTCGAGAACTAAGTTTTGCTTCGTAATTCGCTTCCTCCTTTCCTTCTCCATGCCCTTTCTTGCTAGTTTCCTCAGTACCACGCCGTTACCAACAATCCCGATACCGCCGTTGTGCGCGACCAAAAAGAATCTCGAACAGTGCAAATCATGTAGTCCTGTGTGTTGAGTGATGTAGGAATTGTCGATCCGCATTGATCTCTTCCGTTCTTTATAGTTTTCTAGTCTTACCACAGACCGTGGCGTTCCCGACATATATGTGGTAGACCTTTCGCGCTTTGAATACATGAAGTACTCTACCAATCTGGTCCTCTCTAATGCTCGATTGTGACCAGATAGTTACGATAGCACTATTTCCATATTTACTATATTCTACCTTCGTTGACACAGATTTTCTCGTTTTGCAACCGATCTGCCAAATTATCTTTGACAATTTCCTTGGCCTCTTCTAGGCTTCCCTTTGCTTTCAATCCCATTACCTGACGACACAGCCTGCAGTTCCTCCTCTCCCGGCATCTTTTCCCGCAAAAGCTGTCTCATGCCCTCGGAATGTTCCTCCGGATTATCCTCTAAATCACTGATATTTATACTCACAACTTTTTATCAAGTCCATAAAATTAAACAGAAGAAAAATAAAATAAGCCCATGTTACAATACTGCCTTCCGAAAGGAAGGTAAGGACATTCCGTTGCGGCAGCATATTGCCACTGCAGGAAACACTAATTGTGTTGGGTGAACCGTTCTACGCTTTTAGTAGTGGCAGCTTATGGTTTCTGATCGCGACCTCTCTGCATGTGCTAGCGTATTTCTATAATCAATACGATATATATCAATAAAAATATTAAATCGATGTAATTATTGCAAAATAATTTATAAACAAGATAAATATATTTTTTTTAAATTTATTTATTTAATGTAATTTACAACTGTACAAAATAATACAATAGGTAGATATGTTGTATGTATCATATACTCTTGAAAATCTTGGGAAGGAACCACCCGTTGGTGGTACTTCAAACATTAATTTAAATTAGAAGATCCCGTGACCATATTCCTGTCAGACGCCTCGGAGGATTATCGGGGATTGTTAAGGATGAAAGATTAAGAACTAAAGGGTTAGGATGGTTAAGGAGTTTGGAATGAAAAGACGAAGATCTGTTTTGGGCCAAATCTGCAACGAATGGGATGTTAAGGTCTTTGTGAATGAGTTTATTTGTAACGTAATAAGGAGCATCAAGGATTTTGGATTGTAAGGATTGGATGCGGGAGGAATTTGATGGTTTAGTAGAGCCCCAGAGCTCAATTCCATATGTCCAAATTGGTCTGATTGCCATAGTATATACTAATTTTTTGTTGTGAATGGGAAGTTTAGAGAGTTTGTCAAGTAAGTTTTGTAGCAATTGGAATCTACGAGCAGTTTCTTGTCGTTTCAGTCTTGTGTGTTGATTCCAAGTAGATCTTTTTTCAAGATGGAGTCCTAAGTATCGAATCTCTTCAACAGGCGATAGTGGAGTATTTAGAAAGGATACTGCAAGACAGGAGGGTAGAGGTTTACGACGGAGCGTAAAGGTGATCTGTCAGGATTTATTTTGATTCTCCAAATTTGACACCATTCTTCAATAGCTGTTATGTTTGTCTGTAGTGATTGTGATGTATTAGTTGGGTCGTTGTTTACATAAATAAAATTTAATTATAAGAAAAATAAAACAAATATATTTGACACAATTACCCACCTCCTGATGATACGTTAAATTCATTGATACGAGGATACTCTGGAACGTAAGAGAGATGTTAACATACTTTAATGTACTTAAAGTAATCGGAGCAGTTGAGAATAGAAAACAAAGCACTTTCTACACTAAAGGCCGAAAAATTATTTTATTGTCCCTTAATTTTTATTAAAATAATTGAGTTTATATTTTAATAAAAAATAAACCATAAAATAATCAAGGCGAATTCAAAAAAACATGTTTCTGAATGGGATAAGGCTCGTTTTAATGACACGCGTTTCCCTCATTTTCATTCATGTCTTTTTTTCCTAATCCTACTTCGTTTTTTTTTCTTTAAAGAGTTTTTCAAGTGAAAAGCATTCCTGAAATCCAAAATGAAATAATATATCTATAGAATAAAAAAAAGAAATCATTCTTTTTTCTGATTTTTTTAAAGCAATTAACTTTTTAAGTTGTTAAGTCGTGTTATTTATGTGTTTTGGATTAAATAGCACATATTTTTCGACAGTCGGATATTTTTTCCATTGCCTATGGATTCTTAATTGATTTTAATAGATCAAGTTTTTGTATTTTTAAAAATAATTAAATACATTTATTTTAATATAAGAAGATGGTCAAGGGTGTGGTAAAAAGAGGAAGAACAAATAGTCTAAAACTATTAAAATAGTTGAAAACTATTAAACTGTTTGTTCTTTTTTTGACCGCAATCCTGACCATCTTCTTATAAAATTTTTACGGTCAACTACACATACATTTATTTCATTAATTCATCAATCAGATTTTGCATTTAGGAAAATTCACCGATGACAAGATAAATTAAATACATTCAGACTGAACCTGAATAATACAAGACTAACTGAACAGAGTGTGCAGTCGCTACTCAAGACAGGAGAGAGAACTCTTTTGATCTAGAGAACTGGAGAGGATGCGCTGGGACTGTGGAAGACAACTCAATTTTCCCAACTCCTTCTTCTTCGGCGACCCTGTTATCCTCCAGAGAGAGCCCCCTTGGCCATCGATCCTCTGGGTATTTTTAGAGCCGCCACGACATACAGTCTCGCCGTTCTTGCGTCACCAACCGTCATCCTTACATCTAACTTTATCCGACTCTGGAATATTATTGTGTATATAAATCCAAAGACCTTCATGCAATCTCAATCGTGTATTGAATAAATGTTTTAAATAGAAATTTATTTTGTAAACAGCAAGGATGTAGCAGTTAATTAAATTTTAAGTCCTAAGTACAAAGTTAGAATAAAAAAGTATTATTCTTTAATAATATTTTTTAAACACTTTAATTGAAATAATACATTCTGCTACATTTTTTGTTACACAGGTTTTTAACTTCAATCAGTTTGTAGATGGTTCTCAATAGGTTGTAGTTGGTTTTGATTGCATTTAGTATATCTGATCTAAGTTAAAATGGAGTGTTACAGGCGTGTAGAGAAACTACCCATTGGTAGCACTCTAATGACATTTTACATTAGCTGGTCTCGTGGCCATCTTCTTTTCAGGGACCTCGTAGGATTGTCAGGAATGGAAGAGGACGCAAGATTAGAAACTAGGGGGTTCGAGTGGTTAGAGAGTTTATAATGGGAGGAGTGATATCTGGTTCGGGCTAGATCGGTTACATAGGGAACATTAAGGTCTTTTTGTATGATTTAATTTGTGACAAAGTAAGGAGCATTGAGGATTTTACGAAGGATTTTGGATTATAAGGATTGAATACGAGAGGAATTCGAAGGTTTAGTGGAGCCCTAAAGCTCAACTGCATATGTCGAGATTGGCCTTATTACAGTCATGTAGATCAGTCTTTGGTAATGTGTTGGAAGTTTAGACCGTTTGTCCAGTAAGTGCTGTAATAGTCGAAATCGACGTGCAGTTTCCTGTATTTTCAGTCTTGTGTGAGGATTCCAGGTTAATCGTTTGTCCAAATGTAGTCCAAGGTAGTGGATCTGTTCGGCAGGGGTAAGAGTAACATTATTAAATGAAACTGTAGGGCAGTCAGCAGTCATCGATGGTTAAAATAATAACTATATAAAACTGTAGGGCAGTCAGTAGGTTTACGACGAAGGATAAAGGTGATTTGATGGGATTTGTTGGAATTTATCTTAATTCTCCAATTACGACACCAATCTTCGAGGGCTGCGAGATGGGATTGGAGATTTTGGGATACGATTAATCATTGAAAAATGTATTCCAAATGTTTTTACTCCCAGACGTCCATCAGACCCACCAGAACTGATCCTCAAAGGTAAAAATGTAAAATGGAATCCAACCAGCGAAGCAGTAAGATATCTGGGAATTCACCTCGACCGCCGCTTTACCTGAACCACCATGTCAACATCAAACTAACTCAAACCTACCCACGGTTAGCAATACTATATCCTATCTTAAATAGAAAATCTAAATTAAAATCAAAAACAGCTATTCTTATTTTTTAAATAATTTTCAGGCCACTCCGGATGTATTGATGTGAAGTCTGAGAAGCGGCCTTTACGAAAAGGATAAAATTATAATATTTTCAAAATAAAGTCATCAGATTTGCAATGGATGCTCCTTGGTTTGTAGGAAACAGCCAATTGCATCGGGAATTACAAATAGAGACAATAGAGGATTACATCAAAAAAAGGTTCGTGAAGTTCCACTCCCAGTTACCTTTCAGTTAAAGGATCTGTGGCCTACAACTTGGGAAACCCAACCTCAACCCGAAGACTGAAGCCCAAGCTGCTGCAGGACATTCTGTTATAAATTCTATATTTATCAGTTCTGTTATTGTCACTCTGAAATTTTATTTTATTTTAATTTTTTTCTCTTCATCTTTTTCTTAAATTAACTTTTTTTCCATTAGAAGTCAATTTATTATTTTTTTAAATCCATAAATGTCATTGTTTTTGTTATTAACTTTACTTTTATATTTTACTAAGAATTATTATTTTAATTTATTTATTTTATCCTAAATGTTTTTGTTTTATTTATAACATTGTATATAGTTAGGGATGTCTTTTCTTTATACTATACTCCTCCAAAATGAATTGTTTAAAAAAAAAATGTAACTCTTACATTAACCATGTAAGGCACCACAGGCCGATCTGGTATTAAATAAACAAATAATAAATAATAATAAACATTTTTGTTAGAAATTATTTATTTTGTAACAGATACTTAATTAATAAACAGTACTACCGATTCTTACGACCAAAATATAGCCGTTCAGCGCCTTGAAGATATCAACTTTACTCGACAGAAAACTACCAGTTTACCCGCTTCGGGAGAATCGTTATAACTATAACTGTATGATTATTACAGTCATGATTGTACTGTCGTACTAGCTCCTTTGTGATAGTTGATAGAAGAAGTAATGTTAGTGAACCAACCGTCACGTTAACTCTCACAGGTATACGTCTTGACAATAAACTGTTATACAGTTTCCTTTATTGTGGAACAAGTTGAGTTCATTCAAATGTTTGACTGTTATGACAGTAATGTTGGACTGGGTCAGGCGTGATCGTTACTAGTACAAGTAATGTGAGTGGATCAACAGTCGCATTAACTGCCACGATATATCAACCGTGCCAAATGTACTGACGATAGACTGAAAAACATCGTTCTTATATATTTGCCCAAAAACATAGAATTGTATCAGACCTGGGACCCAAAAATAATCCACCCCGGATCCCAAAAACAAATCCACCGCAGACCCCCAAAAAAATGTGCCCAATAACTTATAATTGTAGTGAGTATCGTCAGGTTTCACCTTGTCACCTCCCATGTGACCTACGACCACAGCGACGAATTACTGTGGCGAAAGATGTAGATACAAAGGATTAAATTATGGTTTTAATTAATATAATAACTTATTTATTCGTTCAATTAGTCGTAAACCGTTGAAAACAAAAATTATAAATATTTTTAAACTTTGCCAAAAAGTAAAATATAGTGAGTGCTACATATGAGTTTAAAGTTAACATAGAAACGCATTTCTGCTAGTCCTAAAACTGTTACTTATCTGTTAGGTAATTTCAAAAAGTAATGATTAACGAGACTTTCTTCTGGTTTTTCGCTGTTTTTGGTAAAAGTTTACGGTGTTAAACCACACAGTACAAGAGCCCGAGAGGAGAAAAAAGGCAGCTATTTCGCCCCAATGTTTGATGATGAATGATGAAATTTAATGAAAATTTAATTTTTACATCGTCATAGCGTCTATTGTTCGCACCGAAACTGGAGATGACATTATCCATTCCTCCAGCAAGATACCAGAAGAAGATAATGGTAAAATTGCTGGATAAAGTAAGCCATAACTTTGGAGATAGTTGCAGACAGGGGCGCCGAACATTAAACCCACATCCTGTCTCTTGCGTCAGTGTCGGCATCTGTGCGTCATCGTACAACGGTAACACAAATAACAAAAGCCAGCACTCACCTATTGAAAAATGCATTTAGTAAGTAATGGATTTCATATTTTATTTTGAATAATTAAATTTTTTTTTTTTTAAACTTTGGTATTACACTTTACATACTAACTTAAAAAATGATGTCACCGAATACATACGAAATTACTACAATTATCTTCATTAAAAGTCACGGGGTCACCAAATCACACATAGAGGACAAATTGCCACGACTCTTTTGCTTAAGAACACAAGAAAGAGACTGAAAAGAAGATGGATGAGGAACCTGCTAACATGAGGATGTAAAAGAAGCCAGAGAGGAACCGCTGGTTGCTGTCCTTTTTCATGTCTTATGTGCTCTTTGTTTAATAATTGCGACAGTCAGGAAATCTGGTCAATTTTTTTTTTTTGACAAGTGATCAAAAGATTTTTAAAAAATACGTATCGAATTCCTCTCGAATCCAATCCTTACAGTCCAAAATCCTGCGTAAAATCCTTAATGCTCCTTACTTTGTCACCAATCAAATCATCCATCAGGACTTCAATGTCCCATATGTTGCCGATTTGGCCAGAACCAGATACCATTCCTTCCATTATAAACTTCCCAACCACCCAAACCAACTCCTTTCTAAGCTGGCTTCTCCTTCACTACCTAATAATCCTTCTAGGCGTCTGAAAAGAAGATGACCTCGAGATCTTCTCCTTTAGAAATGTTTTTGGAGTTCTATCAATGGGTAGATTCTCCACATGTTTGAATCATGTCATAATATCACTTACAGCAAATTTAATTGATGTGTATATATGTATACAGTTGTAAATAACAATAAATAAATTATTAAAAAAATAAAATAAAAAACTGCACTGCAACTCGTTAGAGGGTTCAGTACTTTGTAACGAGCTAAAGTTTCTTGAACGACGGTTGTGATTTGTTCAATATAACGTCCAACCACCAGATTCTTACCAAATTGAAGGTGCCCACATTATATAGGCTGTGTAAGGCCTGAACCCACAGGGTTGACATACGGCTGATTTTATTGAACAAATTACCTTCGACAGGTGGATTTGAACACAGGCTCGGGAAATAGCAGCACAGAATTTACGTATATCCAAGCTGAGAGCTAGTGGTAACCAACACTATTGTTGTTTATTCAATATTTAACACTATCATTGTTTATTTAAGAGTATAATATCAAAAGAGTGTTATTTGTCTAAATCATTCACATTACAAGAGTATATTTTTTATAGTTGACCATAGTAAGTACAAAATAATTATTATTAAATTGGATGTTTGTCACTACAAATTTTAGAATTAGGAAACATACTGCGGAAGATTCTGCGATACAATACTTTCAATTTTTTTGGTAATACACATATTTTAATCTATATGTCTGTGAGAGAGTTCATTTTATGAGTAAAATGACTGAAAACTGTAATTTAAGTGTGGACTTATTCAGTTGGGATTTGGGGCTCCACTAAATCATTGAATTCCTCTTGTATCCAATCCTTACAATATAAAATCCTCAATGCTGCTTACTTCACAAATACGTAACGAATCAAATCACCTATTAGTATTTGTCTCAATCAAATCTCATTGTTCCATATCTAGTCGATTTGGCTAGAAGCAGATACCATCCTTCCATGATAAACTTTCCAACCTTTTTTTTTTCTTTTTTTTTTTTTATCCCCCTCCCTCGCCATCTCTGGCATACGGGGTGCGGGAGCAGTGGGGTACTGCGCTGGGGTTTGCGCATGCCACTACTCCCTAGGATCACCAATTTTTTCCTTTTTTATTCTTTTGTTAATTATTCAATTAATGTTTTTTTGTACTGTAGTGCAGCCCAGCGCTACGTCTGATGGAGTTGCACCTTGTCCACTGCATCCCTCTGGGTGAGTCCTGCAGTTACCAGGCTGGTCCAGCCCTCCTGGTCTCAATCCGGGTCAGCTTCCTCATCTTCTGGTGGCTCGCCGATGTTGGGCGGTCAAGTCCTTCCCATCGTGTAATGAGTGGGGCCCACCACCTCCTTCCACCCGTAAATGAACTCCTTGAAGAAGGGATAATTCTCTTCTTCTATCAAACTGGGAAGATCCGACTCGGCGAGGGCGTAAATCCCGGTCTTTCTCAACAGCCTGGCTCTCCAACTTTCCAACCAACCAAACACATCGGTTTCTGACCTGGCTTCTCCTTCATTACCTGATTATTCTTTTAGGCATATTCTTGACAAAGTACGAATTTAATAAAATTGAACTTACCCCACAGTATTTTTTAATAACTCCCAATCCCTGTCGAATAGATCTGTTACCTAGGATTGCATCTGAACAAACGACTGACTAAGAATCCTCATACAAGGCTGGAAACTGCTCGTCGATTCCGACTATTAAAACACTTACTAGACAAACTTCTAACCAATTACAAAAGACTCATTTAAATGATTATAAGGTCTAGCTTTGGAGCTCCACTAAACCATCGAATTCCTCTCTTATCCAATCCTTACAGTCGCAAATATTTAATTTTTCTTACTTTTTCACAATCAAATCACCTATCAGAACCTGATATGTATGAGAGGTACCAGCTGGAGTTTTTTAACTTAAAATAATTT
>NW_027112014.1:1250230-1263974 GCF_000696795.3 Halyomorpha halys
ATAAATAATATAAATACATTAATATATGAATAAATTTCAATATAATACCTGTACGGGAAACCCCGAGTCGGGCTTAGAAACCCCGAGCCCCGTACACGGCAGACCTCAATGTTTCATATACTATCGATTTGGCCAGAACCAGATACCAATCTTCCTATTAACCTCAAAGTAAAGCTAAGCTCCGTGGGTGTAGTTTGCTTTACTTTTGCTTTGAAGGAGAGTAGGATTATGCCATTCCTCTTGGTTTTGCAATAGAGTATTGCGTTTGGTTATGGCTCACTTCAGCCTGATTTTTTTTTTTATTTAACGACATTTATAATTTTATATGTATACAAATAATTCTATTAAAATTTATGTAAGGTTATATGATAAAGGTAATAAAGGTATGATAGAGGGTTTTAGAGTACTACTCATTGGCAGAAATCTAATAACATTTCTACAATAGAAAGTCTCGAGGCCATCTTCTTTTCAAGCGCACCGGAGGAATGTAAGGAGGGGAAGAGGAAGCAAGGTTAGAAACTAGGTGGTAGCTAGGAAGTTTATAATGGAAGAATTGATATCAGGTTCGACCTAGATCAGTTACAAATGGAACATTAAGGTCTTTATGTATTTATTTGTAACAAAGGAAGGAGCATTGAGGATTTTACGAAGGATTTTGGATTGTAAGGATTTAGTGGACACGAGAGGTTTAGTGGAGCCCCGAAGTTCAATTCCGCATGTCCAAATTGGCCTTATTACAGTCATGTAGTTAGTATTCAGTATTTTGTAATGAATTTGAAGTTTAGACCGTTTGTCTAGTAAGTGCTGTAATAATCGAAATCGACGTGCAATTTCCTGTCTTTTCAGTCTTGTGTGAGGATTTCAGTTTAATTGCTTGTCCAGATGTAGTCCAAGGTAGCGGATCAACAGTATTCAACAAGAGCCCGTAGGGCAGTCGGTGGGTTTACGACAAAGGGTAACGGGGGATTTGATGGTAATTGTATAGACGATTTGTTCAGTAAATATTGCAATAGTTTGTTCAGTCTTGTGAGAGAATTCAGAGCTAGTCGTTTGTCTAGATGTGGTATAAAGTAGTGAATCTCTTGAATAAGGGAACAACATTATTAAAGGACACTGTTGGGGAATCGGTAGGCTTACGATGAAGGGCCTGAAACTTTGGCCTAAAGTCAGCACAAATAAATTTTAACACAATAAAATATAATTTCACTTATCCGTGTATATTACTAGCCCACTAGTATCATACTCTAATAATATTTAATCGATTCATGTTTTAAATTGTTTAATTTTCTGAAGCTTTTCATTTAGAAGATAATAGAGCTTTCTCATCCAATTTCCTCATTGAAAAGAATCCATTCGAGATGTGATAATCTGTTGTAGCTAACTCGAGGGGAAATGAATTGAGTGGCTGCGAACTGCAAGTTGGTTATCCTACTCGCTTTATCTCTAACATCCTCCTCCTTTTAATTACTCCTGGTCCTTCACACTGTTAATGTACCTCCTCCTGTACTGATAAGGCTTGCAAAGTATAGCTCCTGTCTCCTTCGGTAAATATACTCTCTTAAGCAGAATTACAATGCTCTGCGAACAATGGCTTTGTAAAGAAAATTCTTAGAGCGCTTAAGAATAAATTAAAAGGAAGAGAAGAATGTCTCATGGCGGGTATTCATTTGATCCTCAAGCATTCCATTTTATGAATTAAGTTGTTTTCTGAAATTCTTCAAACTTATTTATTTATTGATAAATGTTACGACCTGCCATAAACTTGGGTAATAAATAATCACATTCATACCAAAATAAAAAAGATTACATATAAATTAAGAAAATCTCTATATTTACATAACAAAAAGATAAATAAAATGAACATAATTAAACTATGTACATTAAGAAGTAAGGATAAAATAAAATAAATACAATTTTGAACTAATAGAACATAAATAAATATAATAATAAAATAAAAGCACTTATCACATGTACACTACTATGTAACATATTTTCACTCACGACCTGAGGAACCCCGAGTCCACTCTAGAGGTGTTCATAATCTTTAGTTTAACATGTTAAATGGAAAAACTTATGTTAAATGAAGAAATATTTCCTTCTTTTACTATGTTAAAGCGATATACCATATAACATGGTTGAGAGTCTGTTACTAGCTCTGTTAAATGGAGAATGACGCCACGCAACATGTGTTACTATTTAGGATGGTTTAAGATTAATTAAGCAACGGATGACAAAAATAATAGTGTAATGACAGTTGTCAATTAGCTCATCTTGATTCTCTTCCTTACAAGTTAGAATATCAACAAGACACTCAGTGGCCAAACTTTCACACAACTTCCACTTTTCACTCAATTTAGCCATTTTGTAATAAATTACTTTAATCAAAACTTAGAAGTAAACAATAACAATAAGTTTTGGAAGGAAAGGTTACTTAACAAGTTGTTCAGAAAATCCGCTAGGAGCTCTTATGCTATTTCTTATTAGGGCTTCTCACAATGCTATAGTTATAACATTTAACATGGTAAAACATTTTACATTTAACACAATATCATGAATACCCCTCATATCCTCACTCTTAGAGACTCCAGCGCAGCTCTCTCACTGCGTCACTTTTAACGAGCCAGTGGAGGCAGAATTAAGTTAAACAAGGCAGTTTCTTCAGATTTCACCACAGATTAATGAATGAGTTCACTACGTTTCAGCCTAATTTCCCGAGGTACAAAAGCAACAAGGACTCATAATAAGTCTATTACAACACATAATCATAAAAATAATGATCAGGTGCAATGAGCACATCATAAAACATTTACTCATTTACATATAAATGATTGACCATATTTTTCAAAATATGAAGATGTCCGGGGGTGCGGTCAAACTATTTATTTACCTACATTTCGCCCAACTTCTTCAGGGCTAAAAAATAACAAGAGATATGCTAACAATGCAGGGTAATAAGATAAAAAGAAGTAAACTAATAGTGGGTTAAAAATATGAACAAACAAAAATAAAAATAACATGTACAATAATGAGTATACATAAAAAAATAGACTATTAAATAAATCAACAAGAGATGTAATAACATGTTAAAATATAGAAGATGATATAGGAAAAATAAAAGCAAAAATTCTACACACTAAGACGTGAGATTAGTAAGATGAGAATAAATACAGATCAATAAATTATAAATAAAAATAAAAATAGTTATGATAAAAAAATAAAAAAGTGATGTGAATATGATACAGAAATTAAGACAGTGGTGACGGTTTTATATAAGTGAAACACAAGAAAAAAATATTAAAATTTGATAATAATAATAACTATAATTAATATAATAAAGGAAACAAAGAAATAGGCGAGAAAACTGGACTACATATCTCGTATAAAAAGACGGAAATTATAAGGTTTTGAACACACATCATGGGCAGATGAAAGTAACCAAAAATTTAAATACCTAGGAGAGATAATTTGTAGCAACGGTTGGGATTGTACATCCATAGAAGAAAGAATAGCCAAACTGGAAAGGCTGAACTGAAAACCACGAGGGTCCTGTTTCATAATAAAGTACAAACTAATACTATAAGTCTTGTAGATTTATCTTAATTCAATTACACTGACTTGTACAATAGTAACTTGTACTTTAGTATTTTTTAATTCCTGTATTATCACTAATAGTCATCCTACTTGTACTATTACTAATACTATTAGCTTTCATTATGAAACAGGGCCCAGTTAGGAACGTCTACAACAAGAAAAATTTGTTCTCCTATGCAAAAATAAGACACTACAGTACAGTAGTAAAGACCAGTGATACTGTATGGTATGGAAACAGTCACCTTCCAAGCCTGGAAAGGGTCCTGAAGATTGAGAAGAAAATTCTAAGGGTTCACGGGGCCAAAATAGAGCACTAAGAATAGTACTCTAGTACAAAGAGAATATCATTTAAAGCTCAGAGAATTTGTCAAACCTGAGCCCTAATAGAGCTGTTTACGTTCAATAGTCCCCGAGATATAATTTTTTAGAATGCAACCCATCATAAAATAATGCACCGAAAAATAAGTTATAATCTATCAAAAACCATTCGACGTACAGATGTCTGCCAGCACTAAAATTAAAGCTAGTTAAATGTACTATAATATAGTGCATCTTCATAAGAGTAGTATTTTTTTATGATATTCAACAAAATATTAATTTCTAGTTGTTCGGATAAAATTTTTGATTTTACAGAAAATATATCTCAGGGACTTTAAGATGTAGATATTTCTGCAAGTACTCAAAATAAAGGTAATTAACTGTCAATTTAATGTAATTTAATGTCACGTATCTTTGAAAGGGTAATAGTTCCTATGATATTCTAATATGAATATTAATTTTAATATGATAAACGTCAGAAACTACTTTAGAGCACATTAAACTAGCATTATGTTGAGTGCTAATATACAACTGTACGTCTAATGGTTTTTAAGATATAGATCTCTCAAAACAAATTCACTATCTTCTGATTTTTCAACGCATTTTTTTATAAAAATGTTGCTTTTTAAAAATCTATATCTCGGGAATTATTGAAAGTAAATAGGTCTTAGATTAATGATTAATTATAATGATTGTTTGAGAGTGGTTTATTTCATAATTAACATACACAGTTTTGATCCAAATTAATCTCAACTTTTATTCTCAAAAGCTCTCCAATGTTTCGGCCATCAGGCCATTTTCAATTTTATTAATTACATTATTTCCTTAACTACATACTGATATCTTTGGCCATACCTTAAATATTGATGTCTTGGTTTTTAAAATCTTATTTACAGGCTAATTTCCCATGTCACATCTTTAAAATAAATTAAATATTAAAATAACATCATAAAAACTTCAAAAATTGATTTGTGAGTAATTAAATTAATTAATTACTCACATAACTTTTATATCCTAAATTTAAAAACTTTTTTACAAAAATAATTTTATTTTTTTCACTTAGAAACATCATTCAGAACAGAACCTTCAACAGGTTAAAACTCTGTTATCACCTTATCATTAACAATATTTTTTTTTTACATTTAATACAATTTAATTCATTTGCTTATAACTTAACATTTCTTAAATCCATAATTACTATATTCTTATTATATATGTATTTTTTTATCATACATACACCCCTCTCTCTATTTTATTTTTTCACATATTTACTCACCTATACATGCTTTTATATGAGTATATATATTATATATACATCTGTAAAATTTAAGGATTTGAATATTTATCTATTTACCAACTTTTTTATAATTAAATTTTAATTTGGCCCAAAATTTCATACTTAAAGGTATATTAGGACTCTAGTTTAAATAATGTTCTCAAGTTTTCTTGTGTAGGCAGTTTCAAAGGAATAAAACTTGGAATGAAAAGTTTCATAAAAATGTTGTATGGGACGTACTGAAAGGTCAGTAGTTAGTGAATTTATTTTGAAAAATCTACATCTCAAAAACCATTTGACCTACAGATGTCTATTAGCACTCAAATTAAAGCTAGTTTAATGAGCTATAAAGTAGTTTATGATATTTATCTTCGTAGGAGTAATAGTTTTCATGAAATTTGCTAATATAATTTGATTTATAGTTGTTCGGACAAATTTTTATTTGCTAAATTTATATTCATATATGAATATCATAAAAACTACTTCCCCCACGAAGATAAGTGTCATAAACTACTTTATATTAAGTTAAATTTCCTTTATTTTGAGTGTTGGCAGACATATGTGCGTCTTATGGATCTAGATATATATTTTTTCAAAAATCCAACATTTTATACGAACAATTAGAAATTAACATTTTGTGAGTTTATTCTGTCAAATATCATAAAAACTACTAGTCCTACAAAGATAAACATTATTAACTATTTTATAGTAAATTTAACTAGCTTTAATTTGAGCGCTGGCAGACATCTGTACGTCAAATGGTTACTGAAATAAAGTTCTTCATAATACAAAATTATTGTACGAACAACTATAAATCAATTTATTTTACCAAATATCATGAAAACTACAATTCCTACGAAGGTAAAAGCCATAAATTTCTGTATAGTCTATTATACTAGCTTTAATTTGAGTGCTAATAGACATCTGTACGTCACATAGTTCCTAAGATATAGATATCTCGAAATAAGTTAACTAACTACTAATCTTTCAGTTTTTATAAAGAAATTTTGCTTTTTTAGAAGCTATATCTCGAGAATTATTGGACGTAAATAGCTCTTTTAGGTCTAATATTTCAGCAAATTTACTCTTCTTTAATGTGCTCTTAGGTTTTCTATTGTTTTTGGTAGTTTTTAAGATATAGAGCTCCAAATAAAAAAATAGGGTTTTTTCAAGGTTTTGAAACAGCCACCATTTTATATTCCCCCTACCTATACTTGGCAGATTCATCAATTTCGACTAGTAATTATACATAGTTTTCATTAAAGTAATCAAAAGTTGGGATGAGATAACTGCCTTTTTTCTCCTCTTGGGCCCTTGTACTATTAGGTGATCCTATTAATGCCAAGCTCTTACCTTTTGGTGGACTTCGTAATAGCAAGAATAGTTTTAGTGGAAGATGGAAGAAGGTCAAAGAAAAACTCAAACAGTCATAAACTATTTATTATGAGATAACGTTTCGCCCCACGTTTCAGAGCTTCATCAGGGCTAAAAAATAATACAAAAATAAAACACTTAAATGATAATAGTAATAAACAAGAATGAACGAAGTAAAAGAAAAATTAAAAATATGTACAGTGAAACGTAAAATTAAATAAAAGGTTAAAGACGGCTAAGGAATGCAGAAATAACGACAGATAAAAAGAAAAGGAAAATTCCCGGCTCTTGTACTTCTTGATATACTTGGCAGAGTCATCAATTTTGACTAGTAGTATAACTGACTTTTTTGTCCTATTAGGGTCTTGTACTGGTCGTGCCCAATGGTACATCTCCGAACAGCCCTGCTTCCTCATCCTGCTACGAGAGCACCTCCAGGCCCTCCGGATGTCCTCGACCAGTGGGCTGCGACCCTGAGCATTGCACTCCGTAGATGGTCTGTCCTTGGGCTGTCCACATTCGCTAGGTCAATCCTCTCCCCCATTGTAATCGTCATTGTCGCTCTTTACACTCATTTTTTTAATAATGAATAATAAATTTATAATTTATAAATTATAGATATGCCGTTTTCCAATTTCAGGCGCCTTTTCAATAATGCGGGATTAAACTATATTAAGTCTCCTCTTTCCGTTTTTAGCAAATATTTCAAATTGTGATATAGGACCGTCGCTCCCTGGGGGCCTTAGTGAGGGGGGTCTGTTCGGGAAGGATTGTATTGGTTGTTGTTTGAGATAATAAAATTAATAGAAGGGTGAAAAATTATTCATTTTTTCACCCTTCTTTTATGATTTTATGAAGGGTGAAAAATGAATAATAACAATTAAATTTTCCTTAATTTCTCGAACATGATTTTTTTTAAATTTAATTATTTATATTTACCACTGTATAAAAAATACAACAAGTAAATTTGATCATAATGACATAATGATATGATACAGCATGTAGAGAAACTACCCAGTTTTAGAACTCTAAAAACAGTTTACAATATAAGGTCACGAGGCCATCTTCTTTGAACATGAATTAAAATTCAAACTTGATTACACTGAAAAACAGTAAAAAAAGAAGAAATTTCACCCCAGCATTTGATTACTTAATTGAATTTTTATGAAATGTTGCTTTTTAAAAACGGGTTGATTGTCAAAATTGATTACTTTTCCAACCATTATAGGTGAATAGAAAATTTCGGCTGTTGTAAAACGTAAAAAGAAAATTTTTTCATTCCGAACTCCATATAATTAAAATGACCTACAATACTAAAAAACCTAATAGAACATCATTTAGAGAACAGTTACTATACTAAGATATGAGCCCCAACAGAGCTGTATCCATTCAATAGTTGTCGAGATATAGTTTCTTTAAAAGCAATATTTCATAAAAATTGTATTTTATTTTTTAATTAATTTATTTAATGTAATTTACAACTGTACAAAATAATACAATAAGTAAATATGTTGCATGTTTCATATACACTTGAAAATCTTGGGAAGGAACCACCCATCGGTGGCACTTCAAACATTAATTTAAATTAAAAGGTCCATCTTCGTGGCCTTCTTTCCAGACGCCTCGGAGAATTATCAGGGATTGTTAAGGATGAAAGATTAAGAATTAATGGGTTAGGATGGTTAAGAAGTTTGGAATGAAAAGACGCATATCTGTTTTGGGCCGAATCTGCAACGAATGGCATATTAAAGTCTTTGTGAAGAGTTTATTTGTAATGTAATAAGGAGCATCAAGGATTTTGGATTGTGAGGATTGGATGCGGGAGGAATTTGATGGTTTGGTGGAGTCACAGAGCTCATCATAAAAAATGTACAGAAATGCCATTAGCGAATTGGTTGTGAGAAATCTATATTTAAGCTAGATTAATGTTCTATAAAGTAGTTAATGTTTCTATATGTATATATAGTTGACCGTAAAAATTTATATATAGGAAGATGGTCAGGGTTGCGGTCAAAGGAAAAACAAAAATAGTTTACAACTATTTATTTTCCAACGTTTCGCCCCACTTTTCAGTGGGGCGCTTCATGATTGCCTCCTATTTACTCGTTTGTTTTTAACAGCCCTGATGAAGCCCTGCAAAGTGGGGCGAAACGTCAGAAAATAAATAGTTGTAAACTATTTTTGTTTCTCCTTTGACCGCAACCCTGACCATCTTCCTATATATAGTTTATGTTTCGTTGATATTCTTAGGAATAGTTGTTTTAAAGATATTTCTTCAAATTAATTTTATTTCTATCTGGCTGACCCGGCAATAATTCGCTATTATATATGGATTTAATGAGCATAATTGATAGTTTTTTTATAAATTATTGGATTTTGTTAAAATTAAACATTTATGTTTACATTATTATTATGATTTAGAGACATAAATAGAACCAATACATGTGATAAGGAGCGAAAATGAAATTTGTTCTGTTTATCAGACCAATTGACCTAGAGAAACAAAGATGATATTCGTTTTTAGCAACTCGAGAACCTCCATTACGAATTTTCGAAATCGGTGTTTGATTTGTTTCTTTTTTTTTTAATTAAAGCCACTTTATTTATTGATAGATATATCAATCTGCCACACAGTTGTGGGCATTAGGTAATAGTGATGAATGATTACATTCATACTAAAATAAAATAAAATAAGAATAAAAATAAATAAAATGTCTCTTAAAACATATACAAACAGAAGGATAAAAAAAATGAACATGAAAAACTATGTGTATGAAAAAAATAAATAAATAATCTCTAGTCACATTTACACTATTATATACAATATTTACACAATCGACCTGAGGATCCCTGAGCTCACTCTATCCCCCACGTGTGAGGGTAAATTGGGATCCTACCTCAACGCTGGGGCGCATCCCTCTCGCCGCATCACTGGTAATGAGCCAGTGTTTTCTATTTATGTCTCTAAATCATAATAATAAAGTATACATAAATGTTTAATTTTAACAAAATCCAATAATTTATAACAAAACTATCAATTATGCTCATTAAATCCATATATAATAGCGAATCATTGCCGCGTCAGCCAGATAGATAAAAAATTAATTTGAAGAAATTTCTTTAAAACAACTATTCCTAAGAATATCAACGAAACATAAACTATATATAGGAAGATGGTCAGGGTTGCGGTCAAAGGAGAAACAAAAATAGTTTACAACTATTTATTTTCCGACGTTTCGCCCCACTTTGCAGGGCTTCATCAGGGCTGTTCAAAACAAACGAGTGAATCATGAGGCGCCCCACTGAAAAGTGGGGCGAAACGTCGGAAAATAAATAGTTGTAAACTATTTTTGTTTCTCCTTTGACCGCAACCCTGACCATCTTCCTATATATCAATTTTTACGGTCAACTATATATACACATAGAAATATAAACTACTTTATAGAACATTAAACTAGCTTAAATATAGATTTCTCACAACCAATTCGCTAATAGCATTTCTGTACATTTTTTATGATGAGCTCTGGGGCTCCACCAAACCATCAAATTCCTCCCGCATCCAATCCTCACTATCCAAAATCCTTGATGCTCCTTATTACGTTGATAATAAACTCTTCACAAAGACCTTAACATATATGCGTCTTTTCATTCCAAACTCCTTCACCATCCTAACCCATTAATTCTTAATCTTTCATCCTTAACAATCCCTGATAATCCTCCGAAGCGTCTGAAAAGAAGATGGCCACGACGATGGACCTTCTAATTAAAATTAATGTTTGAAGTACCACCAATGGGTGGTTCCTTCCCAAGATTTTCAAGTGCGCTAAAGCCACAAACACTCAACTTGAGTGGAGAATCTGACCATTGCTAGAACTCCAATTGTCCATTTTTATTTTACCCCAGGATTGTAGGGATGGGTGGTGTTTGATATCTAAAAAAAAAAGTGGTTTGGAAGTGGTTTAGGACTCTATAAACTGCAAAAGGCGCAAACCGGATATAATAAAACAAATTAGGTATAAATATTAAATATAAAATAAATCCCAAATTTCGTCCTTATCAGATATCATTAAATCTAAATTTAGTTGATGTCGGCTGAAAGATCAGATATTCAGATTTACAACGGTTATATTGACCTAGGAATTAGATAAAATGCAAAGGAGTTAGGAAAGATAGTTATCAATTGGCCATCTTTTCAGGCGCCTCGCGGTGGATTGTCAGGAATGTAAGAGGAAGCAAGGTTAGAAACTAGTGGGTTTGGGTGGTTAGGGAGTTTATTATGGAAGGAATAATATCGGGTTCGGGCTAGATCGGTTACATATGGCACATTAAGTTCTTTATGTATGATTTTATTTGTGAAAAAGTAGTGAGCATTGAGGATTTTACGAACGATTTTAGATTTTATGGATTGGATACGAGGGGAATTCGAAGGTTTAGTGGAGCCCCGTTCAATTCCGCATGTCCAAATTGGCCTTATTACAGCCATGTAGATCAGTCTTTTGTAATGTGTTTGAAGATTAGACCGTTTGTCTAGTAAGTGCTGTAATAGTCGAAATCGACGTGCAGTTTCCCGTATTTTTAGTCTTGTGTGAGGATTCCAGGTTAATCGTTTGTCCAGTGCAGTCCAAGGTAGCGGATTAACATTATTAAAGGAGACTATAGGGCAGTCGGTGGATTTACGAAAGATGATTTGATGGGATTTTAATCCTCCAATTATGGCACCATTCTTTGAGAGTTGCGATATAGGATTAGAGAGTTTGGGATGCAATTAAAGGGTAAGTTGTGAGGATAGTTTTAGGATTGGTTGGGATGTCAGCTGTATATGACTGTGTAGAGGATGGGACCGAGGATACAACCTTAAAAACACCAGCGGACTGAGAGAAGAAGGATGAATAGGAACCATTGTGGTTTACTTTGAATAATCTATCGGTGAGAAAGGAACGGATAATGAGAAAGTATGTAGGATGTATGAATTTACGGAGTTTGTAAAAAATTCCCGGGTGCCAGACTCGATCAAAAGCCTGTTTTACATCGAAAAAGACATTCCAAAGATGAGAAAACGTCCACCACACGATATTGCTGGATAGTGGATTGTGATGTTCTGAATCCAAACTGGTGATCTGGTATTATATGATTGGTATCAAGGATGGGGTGAGAATTGTTTTAAAAATACGAACAGTTGTTTCTGGTTTTAATTTTATATTTAGGATAGGATATAGCATTGCTAACCTTGCGTAGGTTTGAGTTAGTTTGATGTTGATATGGTTATTCCAGGTAAGGCTGCGGCGGGAAACCACCTTGATCTCCCAGGTATCTTACTGTTTCACTGGCAGGATTCCATTTTACATTTTTACCTTTGAAGATCAGGTCTGGTGGACGTCTGAGAGTAAAAACTTTTGAATTACATTTTTCAATTTCCAGACTAATAGAAGAAATTACCAATAGGAAGATATGAAGAACAAATATAAAAAACAAAATCCAAACATGATCAATGTATTTTGTTCACTACTTGGGTTGGGAAAATTATATTTCTTACTATATACTCGACAAATACAACATGAACATCTGAGTTAGACAATCTTTCGCAGGGTAATCTCTCATTTTTTTTTTATTTCTTAGAGGATAAAACACAACAATAAATTTGTTTCTATATTAAAAACAAATAAGCGGAAATAAGATCATTAAAATAAACAAAACTAAATTTTCCATAGTGGTGATATGAATAAATCAGTTTCAAAAGAATGATTTGCATTCAAAATAGAATGATATTTAAAAATTCCTCTGAGCTCCTTAAAACATCCTACACGTGTTAATGAGAATTCCCGTCACGATTCCCGTGAACGAACCCGAGATTAGTTTTATTTGAATTTCGAGGAAGACATCAATAAAAAGAAAAATAATAGAGTTCAATAGATCCATAGTAGGCCATGAAGGGACTGTCGAGTATTATTGGTGTCTATATGGATATTGCTCCTTTTTATTTAATGTTGCTAGGTATTTTATTTTATTTTTTTAATATCCATACATATCTAATTATTTAAAGACTGTGGGTAAAGTAAAAAAAAGTTATAAGATAGTCTTTAACTATTACGCGGCAACGTGAGACCTCATGTTTTACGACAGACAGTGAAAAAACATAACGAGCTGTGTAAGTCTTCTACACTAACATAACACCAATAGATTTCTATCTCTATAAAAATCTGGACAACTTTCTTAAAGGTTTTAAAATTTTTGAAAATGATTTTCAGTTCAAAAAGGCATTTGTTGGCTTCATTTCTTCACAAAACCTTGAAGTTACAAGTTGGAGGATTGAGAAGTTGACTAGTCGGGGAAGATGTGTGTTGAAAATGTTTAAATATTTTAAATAAAAATGTTTCGATTTTATAAAATTGTTTTACTATATAATCTTTTTTTAGTATACATAGGGTTTTGAAGGTTCAATTGACTCCACTTGTCTTTACGACGATTAACGATTCAAGAAAAAAAATTTTAAATTAAAAAGTTCCTTTAAAAAGTAAATTAGGAGTAAACAAGAGAAGACTCGAGATGAAACAGAAGTTTTTTTTTGGGGGGGGGGGAGGTAAAATATCTCGAAAACTAAACATCGTAAATGCATACCGTAACTGAGGGAAATGTTAAGCATTTCATACACGTTGTAAAATAAGCTATAATTAAAAAATTAATTTTGACAATACATCGATATAGTGGGTCTGAATGTGAAAAAGATAATTATTATTAAAAAAAAAATTATAATTAAATAAATAAGAATGTTATTATATTTTTGTAAAATAAATATCATTATTGATAAAATTAAATCATTGTGGAACCAAATGGGTGAGAGGTGCAATACTTCGTAAGGAAGCACTTTTACTGGACCAACGGTTGTACAAGGAAGTGGTTTGGTAAGAATCACGTTTGTCAGCCAGATTTTTAACCAATTAAGCGTACTCACTTTATTAGGCTTGGTGGATACTCAAGAGGGCTCCCGAACTCAAAGGCCTAATAAAGAATAAAATCAAATCATTATTTACCAGCCCTAGACTCGAACCCGCATCCTAGGAGTTCGTAGCACCGTTCCTTATCACTAAGCTACCCAATACCACAATATCAGTACTATTATTATTATTATTATTATTATTATTATTATTATTATTATTATTACAATTATTATTATTATTATTATTATTA
>NW_027112014.1:1264114-1286891 GCF_000696795.3 Halyomorpha halys
TTGTTGTTGTTGTTGTTGTTGTTGTTGTTGTTGTTGTTGTTGTTGTTGTTGTTGTTGTTGTTGTTGTTGTTGTTGTTGTTGTTGTTGTTGTTGTTAATATCAGTACTATTATTATTAATACAACTTTATTATATTATTTTATTTCTAGAATTTTCACTTTTGTCAACCAGACATGATTTTTTTTATAATCTCAATCCAATAAATTAAAGCTTGATAAGGTATAATCCTCACAGTCGCCAGTGTGAAGGCGAAAACTGGTGGCTGGTTGCGAGGGACAAATCCAAGAGGAAAAAACTTATTTAGAAATATTATATTATATTTGTGTAATTACCTTTCGGTGTATAGTTGTGAGGACTCTGTTTTGTTATTTATGTTTTTGTATATTTATCTATGTTTTTCTTTCTTCTATCCAGCAACTTAACTTCTATAAATTCCTCCCTATAGGAGAGGCTTTTGTCAATACTCATTCCAATAAAGCTAATGTTGTTATGATATAATTATAGGCCGGATTAAAGGTGCTGTAAAAAACACAAAATAAGCAAAATCGAACATTAAAAACCCGCTTAAGACTAAACATGACATTGACGAGGCCATAGAAAACCTAATACAATCTATAAGATTTTGCACGACAACACAACTATCAGTAAAACTAATAATACCATGCCTACTAACTTGCCACACCACATTCGCATCTTATTAAAGGAAAAACGAAGAGCAAGAGCGAAGGGGCACAGGACTAGATACCCATCTGATAAAACACATTATACTAAATTTACAAACAAACTTAAAAAATTCAAAACGCAAAATTTAACTAACTTAACTGAAAACCTCGCGACTACTGACAAATCTTTATTACTAAGAAGATTCTTAACTTCAAGATTCTACACACGTTTTTATCATGTCATAATATCACTTACAGCAAATTTACTTGATGTGTATATATGTATACAGTTGCAAATATCAATAAATAAATTATTAAAACAAAAAAAAAACAAAAATTTATAAGAACTGTCTTTAAATCATTCAAATCCTGTAATAATCTACATTACTGTTTAATTTTATTATGTTAATACATTAAAAGTTTACTTGATTAACATTTTAATGGTGAAATTAAAAAAGACAAATTTGAGGTAAATATAATTATATGAATTACAAATGCACATATATGACTTTGTTTGAAAATAAGTAAACTCGCTAAACACCAAAATAAATAAAAAATTTCCATTAAATACAACAGACTAAATAATGAAAGGTAGGAGACGGAGTGTGGATCAAAGTTAAAAATAGTTAAAATAATTATATTTTATAACAATGAGATCTTTTTTATAGTTCTTCAAGGTAAATTATCAACACAATTCTGAGAATATTAGTCGCTCGTGTTTAGCTTTTTTATTAGGTCGCCTTATATGAAATGTCAGTTTGAACAGAAAACGTTGGATAGTAAAACAACTTTATTATCAAAATATTTATCATCATTTTATATATATTTTTCTCAACGTGTTATACATTTTTCAATCCCAGAACTGGAAAATTCAAAAGGTTATTTTGAATAAATGAAGGCAGTTTAGTTCCTTCACTAGGGGCATTCATGATCTTTATTTTACCATGTGAAATGAAGAGATAAATTCTCATTTTAACATGTTAAAACAATATAACACATAACCTGTTAATCTGAAGAGACCTATACTCTTACACGATAAAGGCAGACAGTAGATTCATGATGTTGAGTTAAATATAAAATGTTTTCCCATGTTAAATGTTAAGTGTATAGGATTGGGAGCAGTCCTATTCAAATTAATGTTAAATGTAAAATGTCTAAGAGCTCCTAGCGGATTTTCTGAGCAGCTTGCTTTATAACCTTTCCTTTCGAAACTTCATTTTATTGTTTACTTCTGAATTTTGATTAAAGTAAATTATTACAACATGTCTAAATTGAGTAAAAAGTGGAAGTTGTGTGAAAGTTTGGCTACCTCATTCATCTGACTTGTGAGGAAGAGAATCAAGATGAGCTAATTAACAACTATCATACATTATGATTATCATACATTGCATTATTAGTAATAAAAACATCCACAACAATACTAATACAATCAAAACACGAACTACGAGGAAATAATATGTATAATACTACATTGCTTGTTTCTACGACAACTAACAAAATGGCGTCATTCTCCATTTAGCAGACTCTCAACCATATTATATCGTTTTAACCTGATAAAAGAAGGAAATATTTCTCTATTTACCATGATTTTTTCCATTTAACATGGTTTAGCATGTTAAACTAAAGATCATGAATACCCCTAGAAAAGGTTACTTAGTAAACCAATTTTATGATCAAAACATTGTTATTAAAAATATTTTCCTTCATTTTATATATATTTTTTCGACATGCTATCAACTTTTCAATCCCAGAACAGAAAATGTAAGGCTATATTGAACAAATAAAGGCAGGTAATTCGTTTACACGAAAGAAAGTTGTCGAAATGTTTGAATAGATGGAAACCTGTTGGAGATAAATCTGGCGAATAAGGTGGGTGTTGAAGGACTTCGTTTAGTTCCTTTCTTATTCATCATCATTAGTTTAACATGTTAAACCGTGTTAAATGGAAAATCTCATGTTAAAGGGAGAAATATAGCACGCTAAAACGATAACATGGTTGAGTGTCTGTTTCTAGATCGGTTAAGTGGAGAACGATTTCACACAACAAACTAGCTGAACTCGTCATCGTTTTGTATGTTGTGTTAGGTTACTTGCTCGTAGTTTTTGTTTTGGATCTTTTTAAAACTAATAAAGCAATGGATGACTATAATAATAATGTAGTGGAAGTTGTCAATTAGCTCATCTTGATTCTCTTTCTCACAAGTTACAAGATCAACAAGGCACGCAGTAGCAAAACTTACACTTTCAACTCACTTTAGACATGTTGTAATAATTTACTTTAATCAAAACTCAGAAGTAAATAATTAAATGATGTTTTAAAGGGAAGGTTATAAAGCAAGTTGCTCAGAAAATCCGCTAGGAGCTCTTAGACATTTTACATTTAACATAACATCATTAATACTCTTCAGATTAACCAATGCAAGTTGTTTATGATTTTTGTTTCATTATGTCAATATCACTGTAGTACGAAGTGATTGTGATGGTATCACCTTTAGTTAATAAGGAAAACTTAATTATCCCTGACCACTATACAGAAACCAGTAAGTTTTTTGGATGTAAATTTGGTTTTGTCATATTTCCCCTTTTTTCGTCGATATTTACCACTGACCAGATCGGTGCCTGTTGTCATATACTCACCACTTTTCACCACACGTGACTATCCTTTCCAGAGAACTACTTTGCGAATTTGCACAAACTAAATATCAATAATTCCATTCCATGATAAACTACCTTAAAACCCAAACCAATTTGTTTGTAAGCTTTAATCCAATTTCCAATAATTCTATAAGACAGTGGTACTCAAACATTTTCTCATAGGAGCAACGAACATGTGTTAGTCATGGTCTGATGTACATTAGAAAAAAAAAATGAATAAATTTCCGTATATTACGGCAAATTACGTATCAATAATAGTGTTATGAAGAACCTATTTGCTCAGCTCTCTCAATTTTTCTAATGGGCCAGAAATTCAGAATGATTTAAAATAATGTTACACCAGATGGCCAACCACGAACGACCGGCGGCCCGCAGGTTGAGTAAAGCTGCTCTAAGGCGTCTAAAAAAAAGATGGTCTCAAGACCTTGCAATTTAGAAATATTATTGAAGTTCTCTCCAATTTTACTATAATTCATGGCTCACTTACTGTTTTATTTTTATTTAATTAAACTAAATGAGTACCGATACAACGGAATGGTTTAGTGTGTAGTACTTAGGAAGTACTGTTACAAGACCAACGGTTGGGCAAGAAGGTGATTTGGTCAGAATCACGCTTTACCGCCAGATTTTTACCCAGTTTAAGAGGGTGGGTGGACCTCAGGAGGGCTCCAGAACCCACAGGGTTAACTCAGGGCTTCAACAGAAAATAATTATCTGACCAACAGGATGCAAACTCGAGTCCTAGGAGTAAGTAGCATAGTGCTACCACGCCAAATAAATAAATAAAATGATAAACACTTTAATAAAATATTTAAACCCAAATTTTGTAACTGTATAGAACACCACATTACGTTGCTATTATGATCAATCGTTCGTATGTTGCATCTTGTGCAATTCCACTTAGTGATATCTGACAAAATTACCATTTATTTACTGCTTGATTTAGCGTTCCAAATGTTTGGCTCACAGAGTTTGCTATCTTCCCTGACATTCCCGGACCCAGAGGCTCGGTAATGATGATGGCAGGTAGCCGGCCTACTTTTTGCGAACAAAGGCTCCTTTGTCCACACAAATACCTAGCCTAAACATTTTTAGATCCTCTTCACCCGATGTCGTACTCCTACCAGGTCCAAAAAGATATCTCCTTTGTTTAGATAGTTTAGAAATAAGAGAAGAGCATAGAGCATATGCTGTCATGTGTTAAATGTAAAATGTTTTACCATGTTAAATGTTATAAGCATAGGATTGTGAGCAGCCCTATTTAAAGTCATGTTAAATAGTAAATGCATAAGAGCTCTGAGCTTTCTGAGCAACTTCTATGACCTTTCCTTCAAAAACTTAATGATATTGTTTACTTTTAAGTGTTGATTAAAGTAATTTATTACAACATACCTAAAGTTGTGTGAAAGTTTGTCTACTGAATCTCTTGTTGATCTTCTAACGTAACTATCATTACATTATGATTATTATTGTTTACTCAGCTGGTCTGTTGCGTGACGTTTAATCTCCATTTAACAGACTCTCAACGATGTTATATGTTATATCGTTTTAACATGGTAAAAGAAGGAAATATATTTCTCCATTTAACATGAGTTTTTCCATTTAACACGCTTAAACATGTTAAACTAATTATTATGAATAAGAAAGGAACTAAACGAAGTCCTTCAACATCCACCTTATTTGCCAGATTAAGATTATTCGCCCTAACATAAGTGGCATAAGAAACTATTATATATGTATTCAACTGTATCTAATCATTCAATCTATTGATTGCTCTATTATATAATATATATAACGAACTATAAAATATAGACATTTTTTATATATTTGAAAAAAAAATGTATGTATTTTCTGTAGGTTTATTTTAATGTTGTTTCACTTCTTACAATGTTTGTATCTTGTATTCAGTAAGCCTTGATGAAGCTTTGAAACTGGGGCGAAACGTTGGTTATCATTGAATAGTTTTTTTTACTACTTTGTACTTATATAGACCGCAACCCGGACTATCTTCCAAAATGTGTTCATATGAATATACCATGAAAAATACAAACAGATTCAAAGAAATAATTAATTAATTTAATTAAATAATGGATGGGTGGGTTATCAGGAAACAATCCACCAGGACACCTCAACAAAACAATGAATGCCAGTGTAAGAGGTATTCATGATCTTTAGTTTAGCATGTTAAAGCGTATTAAATGGAGAATGACGTCACGCAACAGACTAGCTGAGCTCGTCACCATTTTCTTTGTTGTAGTAGTAACAAGAAATGTAGTATTATACATATTAATTGCTCGTAGTTTGTGTTGAATTGTTTAAAATGTTTTTATAACTAATAAAGCAATAGATGACAATAATAATAGTGTAATGACAGTTGTCAATTAGCTCATCTTGATTCTCTTACTCACAAGTCAGAAGATCAACAAGGCACTGAGGGGCCATACTTTCACACAACTTCCACTTTTCACTCAATTTAGGCATGTTGTAATATTTAGTCAAAACAATATCGTGAAGTTTTGGAAGGAAAGAAGTTGCTCAGAAAATCCGCAAGGAGCTCTTGTGCATTGAACATGTCTTTAAATAGGGCTGCCCACAATCTTAAACTTATCTTATACACATTTAACATGGTAAAACATTATATTTTTAACAAAACGACTTACATGGAATCCTCATACATGACTGAAAAGACAGGAAACTGCTCGTCGATTCCAACTCTTACAACATTTAATAGACAAATGGTCCAAACTTCCAATCCATTACAAAAGACTGATCTACATGACTATTATAAGGCCTGTCTGGACATACGGAGTTGAGCTATGGCTTCACTAAACCATCTAATTCCTCTCGAATCCAATCCTTACAGTCCAAAATCCTTAATGCACCTTACTTTGTCACAAATCATATCATTCATCAGGACCTCAATGTTCCATATATTGCCGATTTGGCCAGAACCAGATACCAATCCTTCCATAATCCATAAGCTTCTCTTTCACTACCTAATATTCCTCCTAGACGTCTGAAAAGAAGATGGCCTCGAGATCTTCTCCTTTAGAAATGTTTTTGGAGTTCTATCAATTGGTAGATTCTCCACATGTTTGTATCATGTCATAGTATCACTTACAGCAAATTAACCTGATGTGTATATATGTATACAGTTGTAAATAACAATAAATAAATTATAAAAAAAATAAAAAAAACATTTAACAAAACATCATGAATACCCTATTGTTGGCAAGAAACCAGGTGGAAGGTCAAAAACCAGGTAGATAGGCAGAATCGACAAAGATGTGAAACAGCTGCATCCAGGAAAGTGGAGAGAAGTAGCCCAAGATAGGCAAGCGTGGAGAAGGTTAGTTCGGGTGGCCTAACATTTACAAGGTCTATAGACCTAAACGAAAAAAAAGTATATATTGTTTACATGATTTCAATATTATAAATAAATAAATATTATTTCAAATAGGGAAAAAATAATATAGGACTAGATATAGACTTCAAAAACTTTTTTTTTTATGTTATGAAAATTTATTCAGAAAAGTACATTTAATATGGTCCGATTAGATGACATCTATCGATCTGTGCAAAAATAACATACAAAAATGAAAAACATAAATGAAATATGGGTTAGTTACACTTTTGATCGTTAGGGTGCTGTGGGTGCTACTTCGATTTATAAGCTAGAACTGTAGAATATGAATTAGTTTCTAGTGGAAAAAAACAACTAATAATTCAATTAACAAAATAAAAAATACTAAAATGAAAATAAAGTAAAAAAGAAATGAATGAAAGAACTTATGAAGTGAATAATAATGATAGGAATTTACAATCAATAAAGCAATAATGATGAGCTACTAAATTCGTAATAAGTTTGGAGTGAACTTGAAAAAAAAAAGTAAGAATACAATATAAGATATAGAATATAATAAAATATACGATAATATTAATTAATATTAATAATTTGTAACATGATTTATAATATAAAGAAGACGAAAAAGAAATGAGCATTAAAACAAAAGAATAACTAAAGAATACAGTAAAACTAAATTAATATACGAATACCATAAAAATAAGGATCTAAGTATATCTAAATAAATAAAACTTATCCTATTTAAGTCTCAATTAAGGGACCTACACCCGGTAAATATAATTCAAGTTATTTATTGCGGTGTATAAGATGGACGTATAAGGTTGTAGGGCTTAGTAACGAGCGAGGGATAGACCGAAACGTAGATGGGAGGATTGCGTTAAAACTGATTTAGTTGAATTGGGTTTGGAGGGGCATCACTGGAAGGATTTGTGCAGAGAGCGTTCAGTGGTAGCGGCATCGAACCTTCGAGTTCGTTAAGCCTTTATTATTATTTAAGACTCAAAACACATTTTATTCATTTATAAGTCCAACGTTTCGGCCAATTTGGCCTCAAGGACAATCTTAATACAATTTTAGAACTACAACAAATTTCAAAAAACCATGCAGGCTATTCTGTCCAGGTCATTAATTTCAGTATACAATCACCCTATTTTGTCAACTCTTCACATTAAATTAAAAATTAAAACTATTTATCCCAGTCAGTCTTTTCTATTATGATTTATAACAATTGTTTTATTTGTGGACCGATATAATGACCTGGACAGAATAGCCTGCATAAAGTTGTTTTTTATATGATGTGGTTCTAAAAAATTTTTTAAAAATTTATTTAATGTAATTTACAACTGTACAAAATAATACAATAAGTAAATATGTTGTATGTTTCATATACACTTGGGAATTAACCACCCATTGGTGGTACTTCCAACATTAATTTAAATTAGGTCCCGTGGCCATCTTCTTTTCAGACGCCTCGGAGGATTATCAGGGATTGTTAAGGATGAAAGAATAAGAATTAATAGGTTAGGATGGTTAAGGAGTTTGGAATGAAAAGACGCATATCTGTTTTGGGCCAAATCTGCAACGAATGGGATGTTAAGGTCTTTGTGAATGAGTTTATTTGTAACGTTATAAGGAGCATCAAGGATTTTACGTAGGATTTTGGATTGTAAGGATTGGATGCGGGAAGAATTTGATGGTTTGGTGGAGCCCCAGATACTAATTGTATACTAATTTTTTTTCTAGTGAATGGGGAGTTTAGAGCGTATGTCAAGTAAGTGCTGTAGCAATCAGAATCTACGAGCAGTTTCTTGTCGTTTCAGTCTTGTATGTGGATTCCAAGTAAGTCCCTTGACAAAATGGAGTCCTAAGTATCGAATCTGTTCAACAGGCGTTAGTGGAGTATTTAGAAAGCATACTGTAGATCAGGTAAAATTATATTAAGATTGTCCTTGAGGATGGACAAATTGGCCGAAACGTCGGACTTATAAAGGAATAAAAAATGTTTTTGAGACTAAAATAGATAAAATTGTATTTATTTAAACATTAGTAACCAGTCTAAAGAAATAATATATTTAATTAAACACAGACTTATCTAGATAATTTTATTGTAATATAATGAATCGGTACATGTAAATGTAAATGTAGCTAAAAAAAACGACAGGTAGATAGGTGAATATGTGACTCCCAAACATATCATAATAACCAAATTAATTTTCAGGATGAACAAGACAATATGAAGTAAACAACAATAATTTCTTAAGAAATGAAGAACTGTATGTGACGAGGCTGTAAATGGAAGACCTCAGGCAATGCGGGCAGTTATTTAGGGGTCTTCAGAACAAACAAGGGGATCGGTATGCTGTATAGAGAAATTCGTAAATATGAAAACCAACTCAGGGAACTCAAGAAATTTGCACCTGTAAATAATTTATACGAGGTATTCAGCTTATCAGCTTTAAGTGTAACCATGATTAGCTGTAAGTATATGTAACTATCAAATATAATATTAACATTTAAAGTCTGAATTGGTAATTATTATTCTGAAATATTGTAACCAACCTGAGTTTAAGACGATATAACATTCAGAAGGTATAGGGTAATTAAAGGAGGTTATTAAATATAATAAAAATTTTATCAGTATTTTGAGCTGAATTGTTAATTCATAAAAAAAAAGTTTATGTCATACAGAATGATGAATTGACCCAATGATTGAACTCCAGTAACATTTCTAGAGGAGAAGATCTCGAGGCAATCTTCTTTTCAGACGCTAAGGAAAATTATTAGCTAATGAAGAAGAAGCCAGGTCACAAGTAAGTGGATACTCCGACCTATCTGGAATTTTGAGGAATAGCTAAACCGTCGAACATCAAACGTATCCAATCCTTTCAATCCAAAATCCTTAGAACCATAATTAATGCCTACTACCCTTTTACGTTTCCAACAGAACACTACACCATGTGGTCACATACCCCTTTGGTCCTTGACTTCATACCAACCAAATTCTCAAAATTCTATATTAACCTTTCCAACCATCCTAATCCTTTGGTTCAAACCTTATCTAGTTCCAACCATCCCTACAGCCCACCTAGAAGGTTAAAACGGCAGTGGCCAAGAGACTTATTAAAATAAAAATGGACAATTGGAGTTCTGGCAATGGTCAGATTCTACACTCAGTTTGCGGCTTTAGCGCACTTTCTTAGCCTCCTCTGGCTCACTACCAGTGATGTGGCGAGAGGGATGCGCTGGGATCTTTTGAGCTCTGCTCTACCCCTCACAAGTGAGGGATAGAGTGGGCTCAGGGATCCTCAGGTCGATTGTGTAAATATTGTATATAAGAGTGTAAATGTGACTAGAGATTATATTATTTTACCATTATGTTATTTTTTTTTTCAGTCACATAGTTTGATTAAGTTCATTTTGTTTATCCTTCTATTGTGCGTGTTGCCAAGTTGGCTTCAGTTAAAGAGTGGGACCCAAATATGAAGCCTAGAAACGTAGCTTTCGCAAATGATTTTCTACGCTTGTATCTGATACTAGGACTTCTGCAATGTATCGCACTGATTGGGGTGAATTTTGATCGACTATCGCCTTAACATAAATTTCTTGTGAGTGATCACGTCGCCCGTATTATGTCAAAATTCCCTGCTCGAAACATGGCAAATATATTTTGGCACGTGCGCTCTATTATGGCATTATACCAATAGACCCCGCATATTTTTTTATGTGCCTCTGCAGCTCGCTTTCCTTTTGTGAAGTAATAAAGCAAAATATGCCTATAATGCACGATATTTCCGTCCATCTTCTCAGCTGCATCACAAACACAATACTGACCTAACCTTAACAAGTGTCAACAGACATAACTGTTTACATATTACGAATAGGATAAACAATCCTCTGGGATTAATAACGAAAAATGTGACGTATTATAAACAAAACATGAATATAAAAACCGAAAGGACTTATTTGCCAACCCTATTGAAATATTATTAGAGAAATTAATTTATGCTACCAATAGGTAATTTCTATTATGCCAATAACATTCCATTATGATCATACATTTTATTGGATGTATTTTTATTTAAATACAGTTGTATATATCATTAATTTAATTTTTTTAAAAATTCTTCTAGGCTGACATGTAAAACATTAATTTTGAATAATTTACGATTCTTTTTTATTATCGATATTATTGTTTACTGTTATTATTTAATTAGTTTTGTTAAGAGAGACTCCATATTCCCCATCGGCATGGAAGATACTCCCGTGAACGACCGCGTCCCCTTTGGCGGAGGACATTGCCCCAGTTCTGCGACGAACTAGAGGAAATTGGAGCTGCCTTGGCGGAATAATGAACACGATGTCGGCCGCTGAAAAGAATCTCATTTATTTATGGAGGCCTCAACACTCCTTTCTCGATAAACGATTAATGATTTTTTTTCTTGTCGGTTTACTACATAAATATAAACCTGCTATATCTTTCATTAATTTAATTATAACGACTTCAGAAGCGACAGTTACGAGATTCTTTATTAACTCCTTCCTCGGTAAACGGTTAATACTATTCTTGTCTTTTTATTATATACATAATCTTTGATATTCCATAAATTTAATTATAAAAACTTCAGAAGTAACAGTTACGAGATTCATTATTAACAAACCTTTCTTGATAAACAATTAATAATTTGTCTTTTAAAGAATTTATTATCCTAAACAGAAATTCCAAACTAAAACCGGAAACAAATGTTCTTATACTTAAAACAATCCTCAGGCCACTGCTGATGTACGGCTGTGAAGTCTGGGGAGCGGCATCCTTCACGAAAAGGAAAAAACTACAATCTTTTCAAAATAAAGTCCTAAGAATCGCAGTTAATGCTCCTTGGTTCATAAGAAATAGCCAATTGCATCGCGAATTACAAATGGAGTCAATAGATGATTATATCAAAAAACGGTTCATGAAGTTCCACTCCCAGTTACCGACAGTTAAAGAAGCAGTGACCTTCAACCTGGGAAACCCAACCTCAACCCGAAGACTGAAGCCCAGACTGCTGCAGAACATTCTTTTATAAATTTTTAATAAATATAAAATTAATTCATAGTCACACTACCTCTATTTACTTATTATTATTATTCACTTTATTTATTCATTATTATTTTTTTTTTCTCTCTTCCCTTTTTCAAATTAACTCGTTTCTTTTTACTATTAGAAGACAATTGTTTGTTTTATTTAAGTGTACCAATATCATTATTTTTTGTTATTAATTTTACTTTCCTCTTTTATTAAGAAGCATTATTCTTATTTATTTATTTTATTTTATTTTTTTTTTCTTTTAATAAGAACATTGTATACAGTTGTATACAGTACCAAACTTATTGTCCGAACAACTATAAATCAATTTATTTAAGCAAATATCATGAAAACTACTATTCCTACGAAGGTAAAGTTCATAAACTTCTTTATAGTCCATTAAACTAGCTTTAATTTGAGTGCTAATAGACATCTGTACGTCTCATAGTAGCAGCAGATTTTTAAGAAATTTTGCTTTTTAAAAGCCAATATCTCGAGAACTATTCTACGTAAATAGCTCTTTTAGGGTTAATATTTTAGCAAATTTACTCTCCTTTGAATAATGTTCTCTTAGATTTTCTAGTGTTGTAGGTAGGTTTTAAGATATAGAGATCCGAATGAAAAAATAGTGTTTTTTTAAGATTTTTAAACAGCCGCCATTTTTTATTCCCCTACCTGTACTTGGCAGACTCATCAATTTTGGCTAGTAATTATGCCTAGTTTCCATTAAAGTAATAAATAATTGCGGTTAGATAACTGCCTTTTGTTTCTTCCTGGCTCTTGTACTATAACAGGAGTAAAAACTACCATCAAAGAGGCAGGTACTGGATACAGGATTTGGAATGACATGCCCCCGCCATTTCCACACCGGCTTTCTGACTGTTAATTATTTAAAATATTAATGGGTTCATATTAATTATAACACTGAAATCCCAAATAAACAAACAAAATAAGTATTATGTGCATTGTTTGAGCTCCCTCAACATCGTGGAATAAAGTAATGACTAATTAAAAGAGATGAAGTTAGCCAGAGGAGCCTACATCGGTAATGATGGAGGTGGGGAGGGGAACTATGCTAACAAGGAAGCCTTCTCGGGGTAATTAAAGGAATTAACTCTAATTCTATTATCGTCCCTTTTCCTTCTTGTTTGGGGGAGGACTGCGCCGATGCACCCGTCTTCTGGAAGCGCAGGTCCGAAGAAGCATGAGGAAATGCACGTTTTCCTGGAGGATATCGCCAAGCTAATAAATTTTTAATTAACATCAAAGGGGAGATTTTTTTTAAATTTATTTATTTAATGTAATTTACAACTGTACAAAATAATACAATAAGTAAATGTTGTATGTTTCATATACACTTGAAAATCTTGGAAAGGAACCACCCATTGGTGGTACTTCTAACATTAATTTAAATTAGAAGGTCCCGTGGCCATCTTCTTTTCAGACGCCTCGGAGGATTATCAGGGATTGTTAAGGTTGAAAGATAAAGAATTAATGGGTTAGAATGGTTAAGGTGTTTAGAATGAAAAGACGCATATCTATTTTGGGCCAATTCTGCAACGAATAGGATGTTAAGGTGTTTGTGAATGAGTTTATTTGTAACGTAATAAGAAGCATCAAGGATTTTACGTAGGATTTTGGATTGTAAGGATTGGATGCGGGAGGAATTTGATGGTTTGGGAGAGCCCAAAGCTCAATTCCATATGTCCAAATTGGTCTGATTATCGTAGTGTAAACTAATTTTTTGTTGTCAATGGGAAGTTTAGAGCGTTTGTCAAGTAAGTGTTGTAGCAATCGGAATCTTTCAGTCTTGTGTGTGGATTCGAAGTAAGTCTCTTGTCAAGATGGAGTCCTAAGTATCGAATCTGTTCAACAGGCGTTAGTGGAGTATTTAGAAAGGATACTGTAGGACAGGAGGGTAGAGGTTTACGACGGAGAGTAAAGTTGATCTGATGGGATTTGTCAGGATTTATTTTGATTCTCCAGTTTTGTCACCATTCTTCAATAGATGTTATGTGTGTCTGTAGTGTTTGTGATGCATTATTTGGGTCATCGTTTACAAACAGTATACATGTGTCATCAGCGTATTTTGTTAGGACTGTGTTAGTGTGGGTTGAGATGTAAGCTGTATAAACCTTATAAAGAATGGGACCTAAGATACTACCTGAGTTGTTTTTTTTTTAATTTATTTATTGATATACACTACTGTATTAAAAATATATATAATTAGTAAATTTTTGTTAGTTATATAATGACAGGATACAGACATGTAGAGAATATACCCATTGAAAGAGCTCCATATATTATTAGCCACTTTTTTGGTAAGGGAATGTGGATGATTCCCAGAGAGTCCAGGATTATATGGTATTTTTAACCATTTTAGCTACCTCCTTATGAATGTACATTATGAAATGTTGCTTTTTAAAAAGCTATAACTAGAGAACTATCGAACGTAAATACTCTATAAGGGCTTACATTTTAGCAAATTCATTCTACTTTAAATGATGCACTCATAAATTTTCTATTGTTGTTGGTAGTTGTAATAATATTGAGCTCCGAATAAAAAATTAATTATTTTTAAGGTTTTGATACAGCCGCCATTTATTATTCCCCCTACCTATACTTGACAGACTCATCAGTTTTGACTAGTAATTAAACCTACTTTTCATTAAAGTAATCAAACATTGGGGTGAATATACCATGCTATTGTATAACTAACATCAAAATTACTTGTTTATATCATAATATTGTTCTGAATAACTATTAATAAACATTTTAAAAAATCTTATTCGACCATTTAGCTTTACCCATATCACAACCCTCGAAGAATTGTGTCGAAATTAGAAGATAAAAATAAATCCCAACAAATCACATTTAATCCTCGTCGTAAACCTGCCGACAGCCCTACAGTATACTTTAATAATGTAGCTCTTACCCCTGTAGAATAGATTCGTTATCTTGGACTACATCTTGACAAACGATTAACCTGGAATCCTCGCACAAGACTGAAAAGACAGGAAACTGCACGCAGATTCCGACTATTACAGCACTTACTAGACAAACGGTCCAAACTTCCAACTCATTACAAAAGACTGATCTACATGACTGTAATAAGGCCTATTTGGACATACGGAGTTGAGCTTTGGGGCTCCACTAGACCTTCGAATTCCTGTCGTATCCAATCTTTAGAATCCAAAATCCTTCGTAAAATCCTCAATGATCCTTATTTTGTTACTAATAAAACCATCCATAAAGACCTAAATGTTCCTTATGTAACCGATCTAGCCCGAACCCGATATTATTCCTTCCATTATAAACTCAAGATGGCCTCGTGACCTTATATTGTAAAATGTTTTTAGAGTTCTACTACTGGGTAGTTTCTCTACATGTTGTATCATATCATTATCCTTATGTCACTATGATCAAATTTACTTGTTGTATTTTTTATACAGTTGTAAATATCAATAAATAAATAAATTAATTAAAAACCATTTAGCATTTAAATTGTACTTGAATTTTAAGATATTTTCACAACTGAATATTCCGTTCCCATTTAGTAACGTTTTTGTGTTCCAGCGAGATGAAAAATGGTGGTTCCTCGGGAGCTCTTTGATAAAAGAGGTTTATCGACTCCCTGTTTCGGGGCTCGGAAGCTCCCAGGCCAGGAAGACGGATGGAAGACAACCTCCTGTTTATGCATTGTACGTCGCTGAGGAACTTCAGACGTGTCGAGGATGTAAATTTAGAAGCCTCCCACTCACAGAGGGTCGGATATTTAGGAACTGCCTCCACTTTATGGGACAATGCCCCGTCTGCATCACCTCGTCTCTATTTATAATTCAATCCGCTTCGGTTATTTTATTTATTTACCTTTCAGAGGATAGGAAGGTGCCTCCGACATAGAGGGAGAACTGGAGGAATGAAGTACAAAGCATAGCTCTAGCAACAAATGTCAGGTTGCAGAAACACTCGATCATAACAAATAATGCTAAAGAATGAAAATAAACAAGATATTTTGCTTTATACCTTCACCTTCAATAAATAAATAGAAAAACATTTGAGGTTTCCAGAAAACAAAATCTAGAAATCAAGAAAATCCAAATTTACAGAAAAAAAAATTATCATATCTTTATCCAATAGGTATCTAAAATATATTCTTTTGTTGGAAGATGGTAATAAAAACAACACTAAATAGTTTAAATACATTTATTCGTCTGCAACGTTTCGCCCAGCTTTGCAGGACGTCATTAGGGGTGAAATAAAAAATTAGGGGGAATAGCAAATTGCGGCTGTATCAAAACATTAAAAAAAATTTCATTCAGAGCTCTATATCGTTAAAACTACCATCAACTCTAGAAAACCTAAAAAAACATCATTTAAGTAAAGTAAATTTGCCCAAATATAAGCCATAATAGAGCTATTTACGTTTAATAGTTCCCGAGAAATAGGATAAAATACAACATTTAAAAAAAAAAATTAAAAATTAAAAAAAGTTAAACAATTTATTTTGAGAAATCTATGTCTCGATAACCAGTCGATGTACATATGTCTATTGCCACTCAAATTAAACTAGTGTAATGTACTATAAAGTAGTTAGACATTTATCTTCGTAAGAAGTATTATTTTTATATTTGGCAAAACAAATTTACAATTGTTAATTTATAGTTCTTCATATAAACTTTTGTCTAATATCAAATAAAAATACTACTCCTGCGAAGATATCTGTTATAAACCACTAAAAAACCGTAAAAATAGAGTACAAGTGCTAAAATCTGAGCTCTAACGAAGTTTACGTTCAGTAGTTTCCTAGATACTGTTTTTTTTTTTATTTCAGGAACCATCATACGCACAGATGTCTATTAACGCTCAAATTAAAGCTAGTTTAATGCACTATATAGTTCTTAACGTTCATCATCGTAGGAGTAGTTGCTTTTATGATATTTGATTTATTGTTGTTCGGAAAACATTTTATGTGCAAAAATTAATTTTTTTTTTTATTTATCTAATGTAATTTACAACTGTACAATAAGTAAATATGTTGTATGTTTCTTATACACTTGAAAATCTTGGGAAGGAACTACCCAACGGTGGTACTTCAAACATTAATTTAAATTAGAAGGTCCCGTGGCCATCTTCTTTTCAGACACCTCGGAGGATTATCAGGGATTGTTAAGGATGAAAGATTAAGAATTAATGGGTTAGGATGGTTAAGGAGTTTGGAATAAAAAGACGCATATCTGTTTTGGGCCAATTCTGCAACGAATAGGATGTTAAGTTCTTTGTGAATGAGTTTATTTGTAACGTAATAAGGAGCATCAAGGAATTTGGATTGTAAGGATTGGATGCGGGAGGAATTTGATGGTTTGGTGGAGCCCCAGAGCTCAATTTCATATGTCCAAATTGGTCTGATTATCGTAGTGTATACTACTTTTTTGTAGTGAATGGGAAGTTTAGAGCGTTTGTCAATAAGTGTTGTAGCAATCGGAATCTACGAGCAGTTTCTTGTCGTTTCAGTCTTGTGTGTGGATTCCATGTAAGTCTCTTGTCAAGATGGAGTCCTAAGAATCGAATCTGTTCAAGTGGAGTATTTAGAAAGGATACTGTAGGACAGGAGGGCAGAGGTTTACGACGGAGAGTAAAGAGGATAAATTTAAATTCATATGCGAATATCATAAAAAATACTAAATAGGTTGGTCGATGTGCAAACATACAAAAAAGGCGATCCTTCCCCGCCGGACCCGCCCCGCTGGGGGGACCAATGGTCCTATATCACTTTTGAATTATTAGCTTAAAACGGAAAGAGAAACCTTTAAGATAGTTTAATCGAGCAATATTTAAAAAGCACCTGTAATTAAAAAACGGCATGAAATGAATGTGAGGTATTAGCGAGGCGGATACAGCAGGGAAGGATTTCCTCTTTTGTGTGTTCTGATCTCCTGTTGTGAGATTGTGACATGTCATACACCGACCAACCTACTTGCTATAAATGTCTGTTTTAAAATTCATCATTGCATCAGGATTGCTTTTTTTAGTGTTATGCTCTTCTCTTGTAAGATTAATTATATTAATTGTGAAATACTTTACAGTAAGGGAAGAAAAGGATTAATTCCATTTAGCCTTTTTTGGGATATTGCAAATGCATAATGGCAAAGAGTTCCTCGGCTACAAAGTATAGCGAACTTTCAACAACTTTAGTTCACTATAATAATAGAAGAGACGGGCATGTAAAGGAGAAGAGACTCCTGAAGGAACTTTAATGAAGTGCTGGTCAAAAGGTTGACAAGGTTATTAAAGTACATTAAAGACACTGAGGACCGGGAGCTACAAGGAATGGTCTAATGAAACTCGGCACTGTCAACATTGGGGCCAATAAAGGAAAGAAATAAGGAGCCACTCTTCTTCGGGGTATAAAGCCCCTCCTTCTCATCTCCACAATATAAACTCGTCCTTTCCTTTAACCATTTTAGTCCTTCAAAAAATACCTATATAAGATGATAACGCCTATTTTTATATGACATAATAAAAACTATGTATTCCTCTGTAAAGTATTATTTTAATTTTATAATAAATATTTTTTTTTTATAATTTATTTATTATTATTTACAAGTGTATAAAATTATATATAAGAATATTTGCCGTAGGTGACATATTGACACGATACAAACATGTGGAGAATCTACCAATTGATGGAACTCTAATAATATTTCTACAGGAGAAGATCTCGTGGCCATCTTCTTTTCAGACGCCTAGGAGGATTATTAGGTAATGAAGGAGAAGCCAGGTTAGAAACAAGTGGATTTGGGTGGTTGGGAAGTTTATCATGGAAGGAATGGTATCTAGTTTTGGCCATATCGGCAACATATGGGACATTGAGGTCCTGGTGGATAACTTGATTTGTGACAAAATAAGGAGCATTGAGGATTTTAAGAAGGATTTTGGACTGTAAGGATTGGATTCAGGGAGGAATTTGATGGTTTAGTGGAGCCCCAAACCTCAACTCCGTATGTCCAGATAGATAGTTTGTCTAGTAAATGTTGTAACAGTCGGAACCGACAAGCAGTTTCCTGTCTTTTCAGTCTTGTAGATGTAGTCCTAAGTAACGGATCTGTTCGACAGGAATAAGTGGAGTATTATAAAAGGATACTGTAAGGCAAGAGGTCATGGGTTTACGACGAAGGGTAAATGTGATTTGGTGAGATTTATTGGAATTAATTTAAATCCTTCAATTTTGGCACCATTCTTCAAGGATGATGACGTGGGATTGGAGGGTTTGGGATACAATATAAGGATCATTGTTCACTGAGAATAGACATGTGTCATCGGCATACGTGGTGAGAGTAGTGTTAAGATGGGTTGAGATGTCAACTTTGAAAACTGTATAAAGGATAGAACCAAGGATACTACCCTGAGGTACGCCAGCAGACTGACGGAATAGGGATGAATAAGCGCTGTTGTAATTTACTTGAAATAATCTGTCGGAGAGATAAGAATGGATAGTGAGGTAGTATATAGGGGCAGGAATTTACGGATCTTGTATAGCAGTCCTGGGTGCCAGACTCAATCAAAAGCCTGTTCTACATCAAGAAAGACACTCGAGCAGTATATTCCGCCCTCCAATGAAGTGGAATATCACTCTGTACATTATATAGTTCCTGAGATATATTTTTTCTAAAATCAAATCATTTATCCGAACAACTATAAATTAAAATTTTGGGAATTTATTTTGTCAAATATCATAAAATATACTACTCCTACGAAGGAAAATGTTAGAAACTACTTTATAGTATATTTAACTAGCTTTTATGTGAGTGCTGGGAGATATCTGTGTCTTATGGATTTGAGATATAGAATTCTCAAAGAAAATTCACTAATCATTGATTTTTCTTTGCATTTTTTTTTAAATATTGCTTGTTAAAAAACTATATCTCGGGAACTATTGAACGTAAATTAGCTCTCTATTAGGGCTCATATTTTAGCAAATTTACTCTACTTTAAATGAAATAAAATAAAAAGATATAGTGCTCTAAATGAAAAATTATTTTTTGTTTACCGTTTTGAAACAGCTACAGTTTTCATTTCCCTTACTTATACTTGGCAGACTCATTCAATTTCAACTAGAAATTCTGCATAGTTTTCATTAAATTAATCAAAAATTAGGATGAAATAACTACTTTGTTTCTTCTCTTGGGCTCTTGTACTACAAATTTTTGGCGTAACGTTAGTATAACACAGTGTAGATAAATTTGGAATGAAATAGAAGTTAACACATACCTATAAATGAATTGGGCAATATACAGAAGAAGTTCTCAGGTAAACAACTATATTTAATAAAGGAAAAGTAATCACATTTGATATAAGAAGTTATATCTTTATTATTATATTTTATATTTAAATTTCATTACTTTATGGTGGTTAAAGAGGAAGATAAAAAAAGGAAATATGCGTTTCCTTAATGGACAAAATATAATTAGATAAATAGATAAATAATTGAGGATGAAGAATAATAAGGAAAAATGACATAAAAAAAGTTTTTTTTTTTTTAAATATGGATAGAAAAAATAAAACAACAAAAATTGAGCAACAAAAAACATCATGTACTACTATTATATATTATAAATTTACTACACATTATTCATATACATTTTAAGTATTAAAAAAGAAATTCTGATTAGTAATAAGAATGCTTTATATTTAGCAACTTAATACAGTTGGGCATTAAACAGGGGGCAGCCATAGCAGCTTGGTAACGCGCCAGTCTACCAACCCGCAGGATTGTCAGATCGAGTCCTGGTCCCTCCCGGGCTTTTTAAACTCGCTCACAACCTCCCTTGGGCATTTGTGAGGTCCATTAGCCAATGGGTGGCAATAAAAAAAAATACGCATAGGAGTGACGAACCCATCCTACGAAAAAACCACGCCAAGAATTAGGAAATACATCGCGCGAGGACCTAGACCTCCATAATCTGTCGCCCATATAATAATAATAATGCAGTTGTGCAGCACAAAGATTTGAATTAACTCTAATAAACAACACTCCATCTTGGTGTTCTTCCACATTCTCTATCTACACTGTAAGCAATAGAATCGTTAGTGATGACACGCAAGCTTTAGATGTGGATTCTAAGTTAGTCGTTTGTCCAGATGTAGGCAGCGGATCTATTGAACAGGAAAAAGTGGGGTATCATTAAAGGATATCATGGGGCAGGAAGTCATGGGCTTAGGACGGACGGTAAAGGTGATCTGGTAGAATTTATTTTAATGATCCAGTTTTGTCACCATTCCTCAAGGGTGGTGTGGTAGGAATCGGAATGTTTGTGGTACAATGGGCAAGGATCATTACTCACTGATAGACAAAAGGTAAGGATAGTTTTAGGATGGGTTGGGATATCAACTGTAAAAATTACATAAAATAACAGGGCCAAGAATGCTACCCTGAGGTACACCAGCAGACTGAGGAAAGAGGGGTGAATAAGTACTGTTGTGATTTACATTAAATAATCTGTCAAAGAGATAAATTCATATATAGGAGGTAGAAATTTATTGATAGCCAAATCTTGAATTTCCAATAAAATAGGTTTTTTTTTAATTCATACTGGAAGCTTTTTAGATACGATGCGTTCTGAAACCGTAAATCGCCTAAATACTGATTTACAATTTTTTACGCACTATCTTTGAAATATTTTTTTTATAATTTAAGAGTAAGCGGTGCTGATAAAAGATTAAACTGTTTTAAAATCCAATTTTTATAATAGATAATATTTCCTATGCTCTTATATACACGAGACGTCACCAGTCGATGAGATGTTGTTTATTAGTTATTTATATCATTGATCACCTCAATAAGGTTTAATGGCTTATAGATTACTAGCCTGTTATATGAGAACTATTAATCTACGAAATATAATAATAATAATGTAATATATGTTCTAGGGAATTTTAAGATCCGTTAAAAAAAAATTATAAAAATAAGAATGAAAATAATTGTTGCTATGGTAACATACATAACCTCATTTAATGAAATATTAGGCGAAGAGCGTAGGCTCTTTTGCTGAAACCTGTTGCTATTGGCCAGAGGCTTCAATCGCTGATGAAATTCAACCAATCATTCACCTGCTTTAACCGATCATTAAACACTCATTATGGCAATTGAACTGGCTCATTCATTAGTATTATTTCACTCTGGAATTCGCCGGCCTCATTTCCAGTTTCTACTATTGTGGAGTACCTCTAACATTCCAGTTGGTTTTGACATACATTTTAAATTTAAAATATTTCCTCATGTTTCAGTTATAATTTTCACAGTATTTTTTCCTAGTGCAGTTTACCCCAGTAATGATTTGAGGGATACATTCTTTTAAAATAGTATTTTTTTTTGTATAGTAGTAATACTTCTTATATATAGATTTTTACGGTCAACTATATATACATATATATAATAATACTTTTTATTTATTGACAGATATTACAATCTGCCACACAGTTGTGGGCAATAGTTAATAGTAATGAATGAACACATTCATACTAAAATAAAATAAAATAAGAATACTAATAAATAAATTAAGGAAAAAAAAAAATCTCTCTTAAAATATATACGAACAGAAGGATAAACAAAATGATCATAATCAAACTATGTATGAAAAAAAAATAACGTAATGATAAAATAATATAGTCTCTAGTCACATTTACACAATTATATGCAATATTTACACAATCGACATGAAAATCCCTGAGCCCACTCTATCCCCCACGTGAGAGGGATAGAGCAGAGCTCAAAAGTTCCCAGCGCATCTCTCTCGCCATTATAATAGTATATGTTCATCCGCACAGTGGTGGGAAACTGCAATGTTTATACAAAAACTGCAACTTGATTGAATATTCTATAATTCTCCTGAAATTTTTTGATATTCAGTATGATGTGAATGAAATGCTTTTTCTTTTTTTTTTTTTTTTTTTAATATTTTCAGGTGTAATAATTTTTTGTAAAATTTAATTTTTAATAAATCTTATTTTTTAATCCATCATTTTTTTAAAA
>NW_027112014.1:1287461-1293054 GCF_000696795.3 Halyomorpha halys
TCAATAGGAATAAGTGGGGTATTATTAAAAGATACTATGGGCAAGACGAAGATTATATTTTTAAAAAAAAATAATACCAATATGTACAGAATCCAAAATATCCAGACAGCATAGTTTAGAAGCCATTATTAAGTAATATTCTTTTACAACTTTTTCGCTAACAATTTTTTAAACATGGATTTTCCTTTTCCACATTTCTGAGTTGAGGTTATTTTCTTCGGCCGTCATGACTTGCCATATTTTCTCATTCAGTCGTGTTCCAAGTTAATTTCAGTCTACGTTTCTCCTCCTTTCTCCTGGATTATATTTTTGTGTAGCTTTCATGCATCGTTATTTGAACGTAGTGGTACAAGAGCCCAAGAGGAAAAAAAGGCAGTCATCTCACCCCGATTTTTGATTGCTTTAATGAAAACTATGTATAATTACTAGTCAAAATTAATGAGTCTGCCAAGTATAGGTAGAAGGATTAAAAAATGGCGGCTGTTTCAAAGCGATAAAAAAAACCTAATTTTTCATTCGGAGCTCTATATCTTAAAAAGTAGGAACAACACAAGAAAACCTAAGAGTACATCATTTAAATAAGAGTAAATTTGCTAAAACATGAGCCCAAATAGAGTTATTTAATTTAAATTGTTTTCGAGATATAGCTTTTTAAAAAGCAACATTTCATAAAAATGTTGTATGGAACGTACTAAAAGATAAGTAGTTAGTGAGTTTATTTTGAAAAATTCATATCTCACAAACCGTTTGACGTACAGCTGTCTATTAGCACTCAAATTAAAGCTAGTTTATGAACTAAACTCATGAAGTTTATCTTTGTAGGAGTAATAGGTTACATGTAATTCGCTAAAATAAATTGATTTATAGTTGTTCCGACAAATTTTCATTTGCCAAATTTATATTCATATGTGAATATCATAAAAACTACGAAGATAAGTGTCATAAACTACTTTATAGTGAGTTAAAGTTATTTTGAGTGTTTGCAGACATATGGGCGTCTTATGGATCTAGAGATATTTTTTTTCAAAAATCCAACATTTTATATGAACAACCAGAAATTAACATTTTGTGAGTTTATTTTGTCAAATATCATAAAAACTACTACTCCTACAAAGATAAACATAATTAACTATTTTGTAGTAAATTTAACTAGCTTTAGTTTGAGCGCTGGCAGACATCTGTACGTCCAATGGTTTCTGAAATAAAGTTTTTCATAAATCAAATTTATTGTCCGCACTACTATAAATCAATTTATCTTAGCAAATATCATGAAAACTACTATTCCTACGAAGGTAAAGGACGTAAACTTCTTTATAGTGCATTAAACTAGCTTTAATTTGAGTGCTAATAGAAATCTCTACGTCACATTGTTCCTGAGATATAGATTTCTCAAAATAAATTAACTAACTACTAATCTTTCAGTAGATTTTTAAGAAATTTTGCTTTTTAAAAAGCTATATCTCGAGAACGAAGGGGTAATATTTCAGCAAATTTAGTCTTCTTTAAATAATGTTCTCTTATATTTTCTAGTGTTGTTGATAGTTTTTAAGATATAGAGCTCCGAATTAGACATTAATATTTTTTTAAGGTTTTGAAACAGTCGCCATTTTTTATTTCCTCTACCTATACTTGGCAGACTCATGAATTTTCACTAGTAAATATACATTGAAGTAATCAAAAATTGGGGTGAGATAACTGTCTTTTTCTTCCCGGGTCTTGTACTATAGTATTTTCAATGTGTTTGAGTACAATATTATATTAATGATTATTAAGAGGCTGCAAGTCCTAAAGTTATATTAATTGATTTTATTTGGGAATAAATTCAGAAAGTTATTATTTTTCAATTGTTATATTATGGTCTTGCATCAGACTTCTTTTGATACCAAACTCCTTTTGCAATCTCTGACTCATCAGATTCCTAGTTGGCCTTCTAGTGAATCAGGGTCCTATCTTGCTTTATCACAGTGACTCACATAGTCTGCCAGCACAGCGAGATTTCAAATCATCTGCAGTTCAAATAGTACTGAAACATTATAACCATCTTTTTTGGAATGCAAGAAAAATATATAAAAATAGAAAACGATGCAGAGAACCCAGAGGTGCAATAGAATTTCACAACAACTTAAAATAATTTTTTTTTTTAAATCTAAAAAATAATCGATATAATGATAAAGTACAAGATCCCAAGAGGAGAAGAAAAGGCAATTATTTCAAACCTATTTTTAATAACTTCAATGAAATTTAATTATTTATTTTTTTTATTTATTGACATTTATAACTGTATATAAAATACAACAAGTAAATTTGAAGTAAGATCATAATAGTATGATACAGCATGTAGAGAAACTACCCATTGGTAGTTTCACTCTACTATTTTTTTATTTTATTTTATTTATTTGTTGATATTTACAACTGTATAAAAAAATACAATCTGTAAATTTGATCATAATGACATAATGATATGATACAGAATGTAGAGAAACTACCCAGTAGTAGAACTCTAAAAACTGTTTACAATAGAAGGTCACGAGGCCATCTTCTTTTCAGGCGCCTCGGAGGATTACCAGGAATGGAAGAGGAAGCAAGATTAGAAACGAGTGGGTTTGGGTGGTTAGGTAGTTTATTATGGAAGGAATAATATCGGGTTCGGGCTAGATCGGTTACATAAGGAACATTTAGGTCTTTATGGATGGTTTTATTAGTAACAAAATAAGGAGCATTGAGGATTTTACGAAGGATTTTGGATTGTAAAGATTGGATACGAGAGGAATTCGAAGGTTTAGTGGAGCCCCAAAGCTCAACTCCGCATGTTCAGATAGGTTTTATTATTGTCATGTAGATCAGTCTTTTGTAATGAGTTTCACTCTACTATAAAATTTAAAAATCGAATTTGTATTGAGACAGAAAAATAATTATTTGCTCATGATTTCACCTCCCTTGGTCTTAATAGTTTTTACCACGCGTGGAAGCGAAATAAATAAATAAAAAAAAAAAAAATTTATTTCTTACAATTCCATAGAGTACAATATCAATTCCTTACAATATCATTATCAATATCATTTTTTGCTAGAATATTAGTTTTGTTTAATTTGTCTGAATAAATGTCTGAAACTCGTTTTCACTACTGCTTACATAGCGAAACTCACTAGTGTTTGGTCGTTTTAACATTTTTATAAAAAAAAAAATGGTTTGGGAATTAGAAATGGTAAATTACGAAATCAAAACACTAGGGGCATTAATGATCTTTAATTTAACATGTTAAAGCGTGTTCAATGGAATAGTTCATGATATATGGAGAAATATTTCCTTCTTTTAGCATGGTAAAACGATATAACATGTAACATGGTTGAGAGTTTGTTGCTAGGTCTGTTAAATGGAGAATGACGTCATGCAACCGACCAGCTGAGCTCGTCACCATTTTGTTTATGTCGTGTTAGATTACTTGCTCGTAGTTTGTGTTTTGATTGTGTTTGTATTGTTTTGGATGTTTTTATAGCTAATGAAACAATGGATGAAAATAATAATCATGAAATGACAGTTGTCAATTAGCTCATCTTAATTCTTTTCCTCACAATTTAGAAGATCAACAAGACTGAGGGGCCATACTTTCACAAAACTTCCATTTTTCACTCTATTTAGGTATGTTGTAGTAAATTACTTTAATGAAAACATAGAAGTAAACAATAACATGAAGTTTTGGAAGGAAAGTTTATAAAACAAGTTGCTCAGATTATCTATATTTTTGCCCCATTTAAGGAAAAACTACATTTCTTTAAAAATTGGGGTGGAATAAATTCATTCTCCTTAATCGCTAATAGACTTTTATGTCCCCTTAGTGGACAATCGATTGAAAAATGTTAAATAGAGTGGAAAGTTCGAGCAAAAAAACAAAAAAAACGTAACTGAACCAGTGCAGACTTGAATTAAAGGTTTCACTTTAAAATGTGTAGGAGATGGTCGAGGGGGGGGGGTGCGGTCAGCAAATAAACAAAAAAATATTTATTAGTGCCGACGTTTCGACTTGAATTTCATGTCTTCATCAGGACTCAAAAACAGAAAGATGTAATAATCATCATTCAGAGAACCATAAAAATAATAGTAAAATTATAAATTATTTAAAAATAAATGGAAAAATTTATGTTAAATGGAGAAATATTTCCTTCTATTATCATGTTAAAACGATATACCATGTAACATGGCTGAGAATCCGTTACTAGGACTGTTAAATGATGAATGACGTCACGAAACAGACCAGCTGAGCTTGTCACACTTTATTTTTTGTTGTTGTGTTAGGTTACTTACTCGTTGTTTGTGTTTTGTTTTTTCTTTTGTCTTGTGTTTTGGACTTTTTAAAAAATAAAATCAGTAGCCAAACTTTTACACTTCTACTTTTCACTTACTTAAAGCTTGTTTTAATAAATTACTTTAATCAAAATTTAGAAGTAAACATAAAGTTTTTGAAGGAAAGGTTACTAAACAAGGTACTCAGAAAATCCGCTAGGAGCTCTTATGCATTTACCATTTAACATAACTTTAAATAGGACTGCTCATAAGGCTATACTTATAACATTTAACATAGTAAAACATTTTACATTTAACACAATATCATGAATACCCCTATTAGGGGTATTCATGATGTTGTGTTAAATGTTAAATGTTATAACTATAAGATTGTGAGCAGCCCTATTTGAAGTCATGTTAAACGTTAAATGCATAAGAGCCCCTAGCGGATTTTCTCAGCAACTTGTTGTATAAGCCTTTATGTTTATAACCTTCCTTCCAGAGCCTCATGTTATTGTTTACTTCAGTTTTGATTTAAGTAATTAATTAGAACATGCCTAGAGTGAGTGAAAAGTGGAATTTGTGTGAAAGTTTAGCTTATGAAATGAAATGAAAAAATAACTTTATTCTGGGACATATGTCCCCTAAGAATAATTACATGGTTCATATAGTGAGATTTTTATCTGGCGAGCGTTTACAAATTTTCAGATAGTAGAATGAAATTACATTGTTTTTTTTCTCAAATGTATCATTAAAATTATCCATTCTGGTTTAATAACAGGGATATGAATACCATAAACACACGAAAGAACTGAGCTGTCACAACAAAAATGGCGGCGATCTCAACTGGTCTATTGTGTGACGTCATTCTCCATTTAACAGACCAAGTAACAGACTCTCAGCCATGTTAAATGTTATTTCGTTTTACCACGGTAAAAGAATGCAATTTTTTTCGATTTAACATGAGTTTTTCCATTTAACACGCTTAAACATGTTAAACCAAAGATCATGAATACCCCTATTATCTACTTGATGGTTGTTATCTCTTTTTATTTTTTAGCCCTGATGAAGACCTGATATTCAGGTCGAAACGCTGGCACTAATAATTTTTTTTTTTTTATTTGCTGACCGCACCCCCCGACCATCTTCTCCACATATTGATCCACAATCAACTGTCAACACCTCGTTGCGTTTCACATTAACATTCTGGGCTATCATCGCCCAGTTTGGGACACAATCAGCCCTATCCACTCCATCATCTTTCACTGTATATGAAATTCTGGGAGGGAGGGAGAGAGAGAGGGTGAGGGAG
>NW_027112014.1:1293254-1296770 GCF_000696795.3 Halyomorpha halys
AGAGAGAGAGAGAGAGAGAGAGAGAGAGAGAGAGAGAGAGAGAGAGAGAGAGAGAGAGATGTTGAGATAGGCCGCAGCCGACAGTGCACTAGCGGGAGGTCGTTGCTCCCGGTTACGTGAACTCCTTTACCTGCTCAAGGCTGTCTCGAGGTTCCTTGGCAAAGGTCTGCAGCGCTCGTTCCTGCCTTTTAAGTTGAAAGTATTCTCAGCATTTCTTTTACTTCTTGCATCATTCTTCTCTAACATTATCTTATTCTACTTCTGGTTGGATGTCTTTAATAAGAACTATCGGCTGCCTTCAAAGCCGGATCCACTCACTGGCCACTTGCCGCAAATCCAAAATTCTTAGTAAACAAATTGTAGCGAGGAGTGTTTCGTTATTAAAGTACCAAGCTCTTCCTCAGATCAAAATGTTCGCTGGTTCGGGTCAAAATATAAACGGACCTGGAATAAATCTCACAAAAAATAAAGAAAATGAAATAATAAAAACATTCCAAATTACCCTATAAAAAATTAAATAATTATAAAGCAGTAAACTATTTATATTAGTATACAAACATATCTGTTGGTAACAGAACATCGGCCTATCTTCCTCTAATAAACTTATTTTTGTTTTAATAAAAAAATGATTAAGTCTTTTAATGATTTGAAACAAAAAAGAAAACTTGAGGTTTGCTAAAAAAATAAAAAATAGTCACTCACAGTTTCGATATGCGCATATCGACAATACATCTTCATTCTAATATATCTCATCCGAGGGGCCCGCCTTCTATGAGCTGGTGAAAATATGAAGGGTGAGGGTCGCTTGAAAAACGGTGGCACAAAACACAGGTTGACTCGAGAATTGCCGGCAGTCCGTGTATGAGAACCCAAAATTGATAGAACAATGGCGTGCAAGATGCTGGGTGAGAAAGAAGGCCCGATTCCCAGATCACTCCAATGTCTCCTAGATACTCACTGCCCACTGACTTATCAGCGGCTATCAAGGCCCCACTGCCTTCGGTATTGTTGTATACATGCTACACCGCAGCGATGTATTAATAAACACGTACCACAATAAATCACGTTATGTTCCTTATTTTAAGTAACAAATTTAAATACATAGTAACTTATAATGAGGTGAAGATAGTTGACTGTAGATAAGAGGAGTACAAATAAATAAATAAAATAAAATAGTCTATTATTTATTATTTTTTTCTCTCTGAATGATGGTTGTTGTCTTTTTGTTTTTATAGCCCTGATGAAGACCTGAAAATTAGGTCAAAATCCCGGCACAGATAAATAATTCGTTTGTTTAATTGTGTTTATTTTTCTGCTGACTCCAATCCCTGACCACCTACTCCTCTCAAAGTAACTTATCGTTAAAAAAATAAACTTACAATTAACAAAATTGAAAAATTATTTGGAAAATAAATAAAAAAAATTAACTTAAAAAGAAACTAAACTTTTAGGGTTTAACACAAAGAAAGACGATATCCATAGGCTCGTGTGCCTTAGAGCCAAAAATGGCGGAACTCGAACATGTATTGGCGATTTATTATCTTCTATTAAAACTATTTTGTTAATTAAAAGAAACAAAATAAATGATCATCGGTAAAAAGAAAGGAAACGGAGATAGAAAAGTCATTTTGAATTTATACTACATATTTAGGAATATGGAAAGGATGATCCATAAAATTATGTGATTGGAGAAGTTTGTTGGGAGGTGCGGTCAGCAAAGAAAAACATAAATAAACAAAACCATATTTATTTATTTTATGCCGACGTTTCGACCTGAGTTTCAGGTCTTCATCAGGGTTATGGAGAAGAATTATTTCATAATTGATAAAATTATGTGATTTAGCTTTCTTAGGCCTGTCGTCCTTTTCATTCGAAATAGAAGAAGAGGTGGTTATTGTCAATTTGATGATCTTGCCACGAGAAAATTCACTGAACTCGTCTCTTTTTTTACGTAAATGGGATTCTGCCACATTTTTCGTCTGCGTCAATATCGTCTGTATCTGATTCGTCGATAAATCAATGGTGATAATTCCACAATAAAAACCTCTTCATCAGAAAACCGTTCAGATGAGCCATCTTGATCAGTCCGGAAAGAATCCGGACAAATACCGAGGCAATGTTCCTTGTTTTTATTTATTCATTAATAAAACAATGAATTCGTTTTTCTTTTTTGAATTAATTCTACTATAAACCTAATTGAAAACTGTGTATATTACAATTGATTTGTGACAATTAGTTAGCTATGAACTTTTAAAAATTGATTGATTCTAAACTTATTATTTAAAGAAATGTTTATGTTTTTCTTTAATCAGCATTCCACTCCCAATGGTCGAGAGGCCTTATACTAAGTCAAAAGGGATTTACTAGATATTTCAGTAAATTATAAATTATGGTCAACGATACCGCATGAACCAATTTAAATCCATATTAACCTTGTAAAATTACTGGCCCGCTTGAGAATAGGTCATACTCTCCTCACGCACTCTCAACTGATCAGAAAACTGCCACCTCCAACGTGCAAATATTGTCAGTCCATTCTTACGATTAGAAATATTTTTGAAGAGTGTACTCACTATTTACCAATAATAAATAGGATAGGACTGACCCCAAACTTATCCGAAGCTCTCGCAGATGAGGAAGCTAAAATTACACGAGTATTTGAATTTTTAAAAGCACATCGCCTTCTTTATAAATTATAACTCCTCTTCGATTTTTATGTTTTTTACTTTTATCATGCCATAGGTGTTGATGACCAGAGGGTTACGCCTTTAAGCAACAATCAACAACAACAACCTTGTAAAATTAAAATATATATATTTTTTAATATTACAACATATATTGAAAATGGTTCCAAAGTAGAATCTACTGAGAAAGTTTTATTAATCTGCGTCAGACCAGAGCAGATTGCTGGGTGTCTATTTTTATGATTCTTGAGGAAATAAAATAGGAAAATTCATTTAAAGAAATATTAGACAGCCAATAAAAAGTGGGATACCCAATCCAACTCGTTGACGTAAAACAACCCGGTCGAAGCTCCATTTCCTCCAAAGCTGGAATTCTATATCCAACTTCCTTATTTCTTCTATCACTAACGTTTAAATTAATAATTTAAACAATTTAAATAATTTAAATAATCTACTGCTCAAAACAGTAAATAAAGAAAACACTTAGAGATACGGAGAGGGAGAGGGAGCCCTCTCCGTCCCCCGGGTAAGTATCGAATCCTCTGTAAGTATTTTCATGGGAAACTCCACTGCACGGATAAGATCTACTAGCGTGTTCTCAGGAATCAAGGCTTGGCAAGAAACTATAATCGGAAAAATCCCAGAATTCGTCAATACATCAAAAAATCCGTCAGCAAGCTCTTAGTATTTATGAATGGAATATGATCCGGGTGCGGTAAAAAAAAAACTCAAATAGTAAATAATTATACTATTTTTATTGAGCCGACGTTTCGTCCCACGTTGCAGGGCTTCGTCAGGGCTAAAAAAGATACAAACACTATAGTTACAAAAA
>NW_027112014.1:1298040-1308985 GCF_000696795.3 Halyomorpha halys
AGTATTTAAATTGTTTGTAGGATCATACATATAATAGAAACTTTTAGTAGTAGATGTCCCTGAAGATGGCCGAATTGGCCGAAACGTTGGACGAATAAAAGAAATAAAGTTTTGAGACTATAATTGGATAGTATTTGAGTTATTTATTAAAGAAAAACTTAAGTTAAATGGAGAAATATTTCCTTATTTAGGCATGTTAAAACGATGTAACATATAACAATTTTGAGAGCCTGTTAATAGGTCTGTTAAATGGAGAATGACGTCACGCAACAGACCAGCAGAGCCCGTTACCGTTTTATTGGTCGTTGTGTTAGGTTACTTTTTGTAGCCGTAGTTTGTGTTAGTGTTGTTTTGGATGTTTTTAAAACTAATAAAGAAATGGCTCACAATAATAATAATGAAATGATAGTTGTCAATTAGCTCATCTTGATTCTCTTCCTTATAAGACAGGTCACTCAGTGGCCAAATTTTCACACAACTTCTACATTTCACTTACTTTAGGCATGTTGTAATGAATTACTTTAATCAAAACTTAGAATTAAACAATAATATGAAGTTTTGGAAGGAAATGTTGTAAAACAAATTGCTAAAAAACTCCGCTAGGAGCTCTTATGCATTTAATATAACTTTAAATAGGGCTGCTCACAATCCTATATTAATAACATTTAACGTCGTAAAATATTTTACATTTAACAAAACATCATGAATACCCCTTTTGAAACAGCCCCCTTTTTAACCGGCCCATACTTGACACTCTCATCAATTTTTACTAGTGATTATACGTACTGGTACTGGTACTGGTATTTGGTGGGGGAAACAAGTCCGGCAAGTGGTTGCCGCCGCGTACTAACCAAGGTGGGAGTGTCAAGATTCATTCTTCAGGACCGCCGAAAAATGAATGTTTAACTGCTCCAGGTGGGAATCGAACCCACAACGTTCCGAACCGAGCGCACTGGGGCCTACGCCCTAACTCGCCATCACGTCTCTAGTAATTTTACGTAGTTTACATTAAAAATAAAGAAATATTGGAGTAAAATAACGGACTTATTTTTCCTCTTGGACTCTTGTACTAATATGATCCTTTAGGGTTTGTGGTCTAAAAGCCCTTGTTTGTATGAGCCTTCAAGTCTCACTAAAGATAAATTCAGTTTTTATTATTGTTATGGTATGATGAATAATTATTAAGTTTGCATATATTCCTTCCAAGCCACAACATGACAAAGCGATAATTATTTTTGCATGCTTGTTGTTTTAATATTTCTAACACAGGGAGGCCTACGTGACTAACCTAACATGAGCTCCGCAACCCGCGCCCCGAAAAAGGGAAGTGAATCAACACCCGTGTTTGCTCAGCTCTTCCGATGGCAAAAACTGTTGCCTTCACGACCTCCCCTAAGTGCAATAACACATCATTTTTTATAAAATTACTTCCATAAACTGTTTAGAAACATGTTAAGCTAGTACGTTTTAAAATAGCATGAATCAGTAAAATATCATAGAATTTGTACAAGAGCCCAAGAGGAGAAAAAAAGGGAGTTATTTTTTTAGATATGGAGCTCGATGTCTTTAAAATTACCATAAATACTAAAAACCCAATTACAACATCATTTAAGAAAGAGCTTTTTTTTTATTTTTTTTTTTTTAATTATTTAGTTAATATAATTTACAACTGTAAAAAATAATACAATAGGTAAATATGTAGTATGTTTCATATACACTTGAAAATCTTGGGAAGGAACCACCCATTGGTGGTACTTCAAACATTAATTTAAATTAGAAGGTCCCGTGGCCATCTTCTTTTCAGACGCCTCGGAGAATTATCAGGGATTGTTAAGGATGAAAGATTAAGAATTAATGGGTTAGGATGGTTAAAGAGTTTGGAATGAAAAGACGCATATCTGTTTTGGGTCAAATCTCCAACGAAAGGAATGTTAAGGTCTTTATGAATAAGTTTATTTGTGACGTAATAAGGACCATCAAGGATTTTACGTAGGATTTTGGATTGTAACGATTGGATGCGGGAAGAATTTGATGGTTTGGTTGAGCCCAGAGCACAATTCCATATGTCCAAATTGGTCTGATTATTGTAGTGTATACTAATTTTTTGTAGTGAATGGGAAGTTTGTCAAGTAAGTATTGTAGCAATCGGAATCTACGAGCAGTTTCTTGTCGTTTCAGTCTTGTGTGTGGATTCCAAGTAAGTCTCTGGTCAAGATGGAGTCCTAAGTATCGAATCCGTTCAACAGGCATTAGTGGTGTATTTAGAAAGGATACTGTAGGACATGATTAAGAAAGAGTAAATTTGCTAAAATAAGAGCTATAATAGACCTATCTACGTTCAATAATTCTCGAGGTTAAAAGAGGAAACATCCAGTTTTCCAATGGATGCAATAACATGTAAATTATAAACAGAGAATTAAGCTGATTCTTGGCATTATTTTTGGGTTAAGAGTGAAAATATAATAAGATATATAGATAAATAATGAAAATAAAAAAAAATTAAGAAAAATAAGAAAACTGGTGAAAAAATATTAAAAATAATACTACAAAAAAAATCACGTATTACTATTATTTATTATAAATGTAATTTGTAATGGGATAATTCTGGACTCCCTGTAGTACAACAGCCCAAGAGGAAGTTATATCACCCCAATTTTCGCTTAGATAATTGAAAACTAGGTATAATTACTAGTCAAAATTGATGAGTCTGCCAAGTATAGGTAGGGGGAATAAAAATGGCGGCTGTTTCAAAACGTGAAAAATAATTAATTTTTTATTCGGAGCTCTAAATCTTCAAAACTATCAACAACAATAAAAAATCTAAAAGAGCATAATTTAAAATTGAGTAAATTTGCTAAAATATGAGCTATTATATTCCTATTTACGTTCAATAGTTCTCAAGATATAGCTTTTTAAAAAGAAACAAAAAATAAAAAAAAAAAAAAAAAAAAAAAATACACTGAAAAATCAGTGATTAGTGAATTTGTTTTGAGAAAACCAATATCTCAGAAACCATAAGGCGTACAGATGTCTGCCAGAACTCAAATTTACAATAAGTTAATTTCTACGATACTAGCTAAAATAAATTGATTTCTAGTTGTCCGAACTAAATTTCATGTGCAAAGTTTACATTCATATGTGAATATCAAACTACTGCCCCTACGAAGATACGTTACACAAACTACTTTATAGTAAGATAAATTACCTTTATTTTAAATGTTTGCAGACATATATACATCTTATAGCTTTTAGGATACATTTTTTCAAAAATCAATAATTTTATCCAAACAACTAGAAATTAACATTTTGTTCAAATACCATAAAAATTACTATGATGATACTGTATACTACTGGACCTGTCCGTTTGTTACTTCAGGTATCCCGAGTGAATGTTGAATTTTTTATTTATATTAGTGTGCAAAGACATGTCTGATTTAAAAATTTTTTTTTACTTTAATTTTTAATATTTTCTGTGTTTTATATCTTGCGTAAATTCTTACTATTCAATATTATATATTACCTTCTCATATTAATATTTCTTGTCATAGAGTTTTTTTGTTTGTTTTTTGTTCATGTATTTATGTTTGTTATATCAATTAGTTGTTTGTTTATTTTGAAAGGGCGTTTAACAGCCTGGTCATCAACGCCCGTTGGTTGTTGGTTTCGGTAAGGCTTGTTGGTTTCTGTGTGATTTGAAATATTATCTAGCTAGACAATTATAATTTGTTTAATAATCGTAACGATAGTGGGGAAAGGACGATGAAAAGCAGATAAGTAGCTATTCTAATTTTAAAAACAAGGTAAGATAACTAGATAATTATAATAATTAAAGGCTGATTATTAAGTTCGTCTTATGGATGTTTGTCTCTTTCAATTACGGATTCGTCGTTTCTCAACGCCTTTGGAACATGTGTTGGTATCCCTAACTGGTACAGAGTTAATTTATAGTAATTACATTCTTCAAAAATGTGTTTGACGGTCAGATGGCTATGATATTTCGAACATTTTCGAGGGCCTCTCCTGTTATGAGGTGGATGTGTGTCAATCGGGTATGTCCTATTCTGAGTCGGGTGATCACTACTTCTTCACGGAGTCTACTTCGGGTTGATGTAATCCAGGGCTTCACATCTTTCTGGGTGGACTTTCATCCTACATTGCCTGCCATCTTTTATTTATAGATTCCTTTAAAGGGTGAGCAAGTTCCTGTACAGTTGAGATTGCTGTGGTTCTACCTGGGAGGACTAGCGCTTCTCTAGCAGTGCTAGTTACATAGTTATAGGTATAGTTATAGTTATATAGTGATAGTTATCTCAATTTGTTTTTAGTCCTAAAATTTTGCTGAGAAGTCAGCACAAATAAAAATAAGTTTAAATTATTTATATCTCGTATCCAATCTTTACAATCCAAAATCCTTCATAAAATCCTCAATGCTCCTTATTTTGTTACTAATAAAACCATCCATAAAGACCTAACCGTTCCTTATGTAACCGATCTAGCCCGAGCCCAATATTATTCCTTCCATAATAAACTCCCTAACCACCCAAACCACTAGTTTCTAACCTTGCTTCCTCTTCCATTCCTGGCAATCCTCCGAGGCGCCTGAAAAGATGATGGCCTCGTGACCTTATATTCTAAACTGTTTTTAGAGTTCTACTACTGGGTAGTTTCTCTACATCTCATTATGTCATTATGATCAAATTTACTTGTTGTATTTTTTATACAGTTGTAAATATCAATAAATAAATTTTTTTTAAAAAATTATTTATATGCTATGCTACTCCACTCACCACACCCCGCACATCTTTTCCTCATACTGTTTTACTTAAAACCTCTATAAGGAAAGCTAGCATTAAAATTAATAATAGATCTAAAGTTCTTGGTACCCTTTAAGGAGGAAAAAAGTGACGGTTCAAAGTTAAAAGAAATTCGGTAATGCTTTCCTTAGTAAATTAATGGAAACCTAAAGAAGGAAAACGGCAGAATAATGTTTAAAGACTCAAATCTCCCAAATAACAACTGCAAATAGCAAAGCAATCAGCCTTACACTAATTTAATTATCATCAGGGCAGAAAACCGTACTAAAACCAATACTTCAACCAATAGTTCCAACCGTAGAGATAGTTTTAGCGAGTGATGTTACAATAGGAGTATTCATGATCTTTATTTTAACATAAAAACTCATATTAAATGGAGAAAAATTTCCTTCTTTTACCATGTTAAAACGATATAACATGGTTGAGAGTCTGTTACTAGGTCTGTTAAATGGAGAATGACGTAAGGCAATAGATTGGTTGAGCTACACACTATTTTGTTTGTTGTCGTGTTAGATTACTTGCTCGTAGTTTGTGTTTTGACTGTGTTAGTATTGTTTTGAATGTTTTGGTAACTAATGAAACAATGGATGACAATAATAATAATGTAATGACAGTTGTTAATTAGCTCATCTTGGTTCTCTTTCTCACAAGTTAGAAGATCTACAAGATACCCAGTACTAAACTTTCACCCAATTTTGGCATGTTGTAATAAATTACTTTAATGAAAACTTAGAAGTAGACAATAAAACAAGTTGCTCAGAAAATCCGCCAGGATCTCATATGTATTTACTATTTAACATGCCTTTAAATAGGGCTGCTCACAATCCTATACTAATAATATTTAACATGGTAAAACATATTACATTTAACACAACATAATGAACTGATGGTATTTGCTGTCATGTCGTACTATTAGGGTTTGCTTCGTACTCGATAGAACTATCACCGATTTGACCATACACCATAGCTAACTATTGTATCTAGACAGACAGCTTGAAAATTAACGCACCTATAATTATAGCACCTAATCTAATATACAAAAAACAAAATGTATTATTTCGTATTTTATATGCTGCCATACGGTCGTGCCATACCGTTCTTCCGATTGTCTATATTACCACCTAATAAGTCTATAGTAATATAGACATTGCTACCATTTAGATCAAATGCCCTTATAATGGCGAAATATTGCTTTCAAATAAAGAAAAAAATGTAAAAGTTTTATTTTATATATCCGATTCCAATTTGTTTAATTAAATCCTGAGCTCGTCCTAAGGTGCAGTAAATAGAGCCCTGAACAACTCATAAGTTGCGTGAAGATGGGTTGAGTCGTGTTAAAGTTATTTTTTTACCATATATTTTTACTATAAAATATTATATACATAAACCCACGACTTCCTTTAATAATACCCTGTCAACCCTGTGTACTTATTCCTGTCGAACAGTTGCGGTACTTAGGACTACATTTAGACAAACGACTGATATAGAATCCTCATACTTACTAGACAAACGGTCTAAACTTCCATTAATTTACAAAAGACTGATATACATGACTATAATAAGGCCTATCTGGACAAACGTAGTTGAGTTTTGGGGCTCCACTAAACCATCTAATTTATCTCGTATCCAATCCTTACAGTCCAAACCCCTTAATGCTCCTTACTTTGTCACAAATCAAGTCATCCATGAGGTCCTCAATGATCCATATGTCGCCGATTTGGCCAGAATCAGATACCATTCCTTCCATGATAAACTTCTCAACCACCCAAATCCATTTGTTTCTAACCTGGCTTCTCCTTCATAATCTGATAATCCTCCAAGGAGTCTGAATAGAAGATGGCCCCGAGTTCTTCTCCTCTAGAAATGTTATTGGAGTTCTAACAATGGGCAGATTCTCCACATATTTGTGTAATGCCATTTTATAACACATAGTAAATTTATTTATAAACTCATGTTAAATGATAAATGCATAAGAGCTCCTAGCGGGTTTTCTGAGCAACTTATTTAATAACCTTTCCTTCCAAAACTTGATCTTATTGTTTACTTCTGAGTTTTGATCACAGTAATTTACTATAACTTGCCTAGAATAAGTGAAAAGTAGAAGTGTAAAAGGTTGGCTATTATATTTTTTAAAAAGTCCAAAACCCAAGACAAAAGAAAAAACAAAACAAAACACAAACTACGAGTAAGTAACCTAACATAACAAATAAAACGGTGACAAGCTCAGCTGATCTGTTTCGTGACTTCATTCTCCATTTAACAGACTGTCAGCCATGTTACATCGTTTTAACATGATGAAAGAAGGAAATATTCCTCCATTTAACATGCTTTAACATGTTAAACTAAAGATCATGAATACCTCTAATGACAGTTGAGCGTGAGTGTTCTAGTTTTAGAACTTAGTTCTATATAAGTTTTATTTATTTTCTTCTAACTGAAAGACAGATATTTATTTAAAATATAGATTTAATTATTTATATACCATTTGTCAGTTTTAAAGAACCGACATACAAGTGAAAATGATAAAATTTATTTCTCCACATATCGTGTTCAGTTTTCCGCATATTGGAGGGTGCAATGATTGATAACATATCTAATCAGGTCTCTAATTGAAATAAGGTCAACACGTTGAGAAAATAATATAATTTCCTCTGTAGATAACAATTATTTATTGTTACTGATCGTTGTCAAGTTCTATTAGCATCCATTGTCGGCATATTGTTCTAACCACATAATATATTTTTGTAATTTTGATAGTTTTAGAATATATTTTTACTATCAATTCCATGCCAATGACTCATGTGTGCTCACACTTAATAATAACTATTTAACACCATCTCAAGCTCTCCAAACACATATCAGAACCCTCGAAGAATAGCGTCGAATTGGGAAGATTACAATAGGGGTATTCATGATCTTTGGTTTAACATGTTAAAGCGTGTTAAATGGAAAAACTCATGTTAAATCGAAAAATATTGCCTTCTTTTACCGTGGTAAAACGAAATAACATTTAACATGGTAAAACATTTAACATTTAACACAACATCATGAATACTCCTATTATAGACCAAGAAATCCCGTCAAATCCCTTTGATAATGTTATTCTTACACGAGTTAGTACAAGAGCCCAAGAGAAGAAAAAAGGCAGTTATCTCGCCCCGATTTTTTATTACTTTAATGAAAACTAAGTATAATTACTAGTCAAAATTCATGAGTCTGCCAAGTATAGGTAGGGGGAATAAAAAATGGCGGCTGTTTCAAATCGATAAAAAAAAACTAATTTTTCATTCGGAGCTCTATATCTCAAAAAGTGGGAACAACACAAGAAAACCTAAGAGAACGTCATTTAAAGAAGAGCAGATTTGCTAACATATGAGACCTAATAGAGTTATTTACGTTAAATAGTTTTCGAGATATAGTCTTTTAAAAAGCATCATTCCATAAAAATGTTGTATGGAACGTACTGAAAGATCAAGAGTTAGTGAATTTATTTTGAAAAATTTATATCTCAAAAACCATTTGACGTACAGATGTCTATTAGCACTCAAATTAAAGCTAGTTTAATGAGCTATAAAGTAGTTTATAATGTTTATTTTCGTAGGAGTAATAGTTTACATGAAATTTGCTAAAATAAATTGATTTCTAGTTGTTCCGACAAATTTTCATTTGCCAAATTTATATCCATATATGAATATCATAAAAACAACTATCCCTTATGAAGATAAATGTCTTAATCTACTTTATAGTAAGTTAAATTTCCATTATTTTGAGTGTTAGACATTTACATACATATGTGCGTCTTATGGGTCTAAAGATATATTTTTTCAAAAATCCAACATTTTATACGAACAGCTATTTAAAAAGCAAAATTTCATAAAAATGTATTGAAATATCAGTAGTTAGTTAATTTATTTTGAGAAATTAATATCTCAGGAACTATAAGGAAGTCGAACAGATTCGCTACCTTCGATCTGGAAAAATTTCCAATCTATTAGAAAAGACTGATCTACATGACAATAATAAGGCCCATCTGGACATACGGAGTTGAGCTTTGGGGCTCCACTAAACCTTCGAAACCTCTCGTATCCAATCTTTACAATCCAAAACGATTGGCTAATCAGATCTGAAACGGCTTCGACGTCACTACACACCACGGCATGCATCACCCACCTCATCAGTTATTCAGATATATATTAGATAAACCATATATTTATCTGGATTAATTAATCATTTTATAGTTTCGTTTTATTCAACTCAAATGTAAATAAATACTTTTTTCCTCGATATAGTTTACCTACTATTATATTACCCAATACCATCCCTTATTTTATATATTTTCAATGATAACAATATTTCATAAATATAAAGATATATCATTGGTAAACTGGTAAACACAAAAGCCTTTAGAAAGAAATTCAACAATAATAAAAACATACAGTTAACAGTACTTTGTACAAAAAAACAAAAAAAAATTTAAATATTTATTATTGTGCAAATTGATAAGTAGTTTTTATTATATTTGACAAAATAAACTCAGAAAATGTTAATTTCTAGCTGTTCGTATAAAATGTTGGATTTTTTAAAAAATATATCTTTAGACCCATAAGACGCACATATGTCTGCCAAAACTCAAAATAAAGGAAATTTGACTTACTATAAAGTAGTTTGAGACACTTATCTTCGTAGGGATAGTAGTTTTTATGATATTGACATATGAATATACATTTGGCAAATGAAATGTGTCCGAACAACTATAAATCAATTTATTTTAGGAAAGTTCATGAAAACTACTACTACGAAAATAAACATTATAAACTACTTTATAGCTCCTTAAACTAGCTTTGAGTGCTAATAGACATCTGTACGTCAAATGGTTTTTGAGATATAAATTTTTCAAAATAGATTCACTAACTCTTGATCTTTCAGTACGTTCCATACAACATTTTTATGAAATTATGCTTTTTAAAAGACTATATCTCGGTAACTATTTAACGTAAATAACTTTATTAGGGCTCATATTTTAGCAAATTCGCTCTTCTTTAAATGATGCTCTCTTAGGTTTTCTTGTGTTGTTCCTACTTATTAAGATATAGAGCTCCGAATGAAAAATTAGTTTTTTTATCGCTTTGAAACAGCCGCCATTTTTTATTCCTCCTGCCTATACTTGGCAGACTCGTCAATTTTGACTAGTAATTATACATAGTTTGCAATTAAGTAATCAAAAATTGGGGTGAGATATTTGACTTTTTTCTCCTCTTGGGCTCTTGTACTATTATTAGTGCCAATAATACTTGGATTACGTCAGTTCACGTATTGCGTCAAGTGGTGCCCGATAAGGAAAAATATATAGTTCATAGTATATAGTTTTTATATAGTTATTAATTTTGAAGAAACAGTAGTCATGTGATGGTTACAATAAGCCTCGATTTGTAATATGGACGATATTGAGCAGACAGGGCAGACAATATAAAGAGCTAATGCAGGAAGGTAGGCCTAGTATTGAGTTAGGTCCAGGACTGGTGCAGTGCGCGTGCGCGGCTCCGGTGCATTATTGCATAGGATGCCCCTTTTTGTTCAATATATTGCCTACAGCCTCCTTCGTCTGGGGGGGGGGGGAGGCTCAGTCGATCAATTTTGTCGTCTGCTCTCTTATTCACTCCGGCCCTCCTGTAAATATATCAAAAGTTAAATAGCTCAATACTAGGGAATTGAAGATGATTCTTTATCTCGAAATTATGCTACATTTCATCGAATTCACGGTAGAGTAGTTTGAACATATGGTTCTCGAAATGAGAATAATGACAAAGGTTAGTGAACCTAAAGGTTCGATGCCGATACCAAAAAACGTTCTCTACATGATAATAATAAAGGCTTACCTAACCTAAAGGTTCGATACCGATACCACCAATTTTTCTCTACATACATCTGTCCTGACGCGATCCTTCCACCTACTCACCAGTCTATCCCTCAGACGTAAGCACAGCCCAAGAGAATAAAAAAGACAGTTAAATCTCTCCAATATGATTACTTTAATGAGTTTAGCAAGTATTTGATAAATAAATCAAAAACTTTATTAAGTAGAATATTATGTTATTTTATTTATCTATTTTTCATACAGATAGTTTGATTAT